>NW_026534344.1:7865755-7936596 GCF_026225885.1 Hylaeus anthracinus | reverse complement strand
ACGAAGCCCCATCCGACATTTTTGCAAAGGAAATTGTTGTTCAGAATCGTCTCAGCTACCCCCCATTTCCGGCTCCTCCCCGACTTTTGGAACACCTTGTATTTACAGGACCACATCTTTTTGTATAAATATTTACATTATATTGTTAAATCGAAATGCACATCTCTTTTCGCCTAGATTGAATCTTGTCGCCATTCTAGATAAAAAAAAGTATTAGCGTAAAATGATAAACGAATAATTAGTTCGCCGTATATTTTATATAATCGTCATTAATGAAGAAGATGCTCAAACGTTTCATGACAAAGTTGTAAATACTTCACATACCGATAAGACTGCAATGAGCAACAATAACTAGAGATCACCTTGATCATGTAATAAAAATAATTAATAAGCGGCGTATAAAATGTGTTGAATGTAACAGAGATGTATTTGAATATCTTCTCCAAATGTAAATAGTAGGTACTAATTGAATCATTCGATTTCTTTCCCTTTGACATTTTTCTCTAAAGGCATTGATGACGAAGTTATGACTCGTCACACTTATTTGGTACACCCTGTATATGAATGTGGAATATTGTACATTTCCCATATAGTGGTAAACACAAAGTACAACACGAGTGCGAAGTACAACGAAACCATTAAAAAATAAACAATATTTAAACGTTCTTCTTAAACTCTGGGGTCGCTTAGCGAAATCTTGGAGTCGCGAGATTTTAATGTGAAATATTTCATATTCTCTTGTATTTATGTTATTGCAAAAAATGCAGTTTTGATGAAAAATAGGGTATATAATTTTACTAACTATAACAAATACAATTTTACTACTTTTTGTGCAATTTTTAATTTGATATTTTTTTACGTTTTTAAACAACCTCTAGAACTATATTTTTTTTATACGTATATATATGTATTGTTACATAATCAATAAATCATCTCAAAATATTTACCACCCAACAATGTACACCATAACGACTGAACCAAAGTTTATAATTTATACCAGCCGCTAATAACCTCTATTGTTGACTTTAAATAAACATATTTAAACGTTTGCATGAAACCTAAGCTAATCTTTCGCTTAGTAATTTCTTTCCTTGATTTTTAAAGACACCCTTGACAAAATAATCATCCGGAGTACCACGCTGTAAAATCCTTCTCTGTAATACGCGACAATCGAGGGGATCAATGTGTCCCGTGTTCCAAGATCTCTGGAATTAGTGACAACCTTCGCTCGGTGTCTGTAACTGTGCATTCGATGCGCGCGTTCTACATTCTGCTCATAACACTTCCACCCGGCATCGTCATCGTTTATAATTCCACTTAATCGTCCTGCTGTCTGCAGTCGCGATCCTGTCACGGATAATGGAAGACACCGGGTGTAGCACGATCGATTAATAATCGACGTCGAAAGAAGCCGCGAATCTCTCTGCAGGACCACGTAGAACACCATCGGTGTCTAATTACGTTCGTCATCGAGAGGGTTATTAGGTAGCGGCAGGTGTAATTACCCAGACAGAGTTCGAATATCTATTAACGGAGGACGCGTCTATCGCGGACAAAAGCGTAAGAACGTCAAAGACGGATAACGGAATGGCGGGAGCCTGCTTGGGCAATGATTCATACGCCCCTCTGGTACAGTTATGTGTGTTTCTACGGAAAATAAGAAGCGAGAAATGAGCCATGTACAGCGAGAGATGTCGTATCCATGAGTTTCACCTAGATTCCAAATGATTATCCGATTATTGGTCAAACAGCTACAGTGGGTGTAGAAAGTATTAGTACGTCGATCAGTTTCCAAAAAAAACTATGTGAAATTGTAATTCATTAACTTTTTTTTTTTATAAAAAATGATATTCTACATATTCTTGGAAATCTCTAGAATAGATACAGTACGAAAAGATTAGGTATTTTGTATAAGTGAGAAATAAAACATGAAAAAACAATAAGTCCATAGAAATACAGAAGCAATAAGTATTCGTGCAAGTGTTAAATTTTTAAAATTTCATTTAGAAAAAAAACGAAATGTACATTAATTTATAAATAATTAATACTTCGTGGGATTTCCTTTTGATTTTATAATTACTGCGACTCTTCTAGGCATTCAATTAACTATCATAAATGTCGATGTTATTCGGGGTAGGATCTTCTTTCATTCCTTTATTAGAGCATTTTTAAAATTTTTTTTACTGGAAATTTAATGTTTTCTAATTCCCACGAAGCGATAAACTGATGTGCTCATGTTACAAATTCTACTGTAAATTGTTCGTCATAAGAACCGTGCGAATACTTACTGCTTTTATACAGGGTGTCCCAAAAATGTTGTAACACCTTGAAAGAGGTGGTTCGGGAGGTGATTTTAAACAAATTTTTCCTTAGTGAAAATGTTGTCCGAGGCTTCGTTGAGGAGATATTAACGGAAAATCCCGACCAATCAGAGCGCCAAGATGCCACAGTATGCGTAGACTGCGCGCTAGGCGGCTGCGCTCATACGCTACCGCGGGCGCTCCAACGGTATCCGTGCGCTCTGATTGGTCACTGTTTTCCGTTAATATCTCGTCAACGAAGCCTCGTACAACATTTTCGCTAAGGAAGAAGTTGTTTCAAATCACCTCCCGAAACACCTCTTTCAAGCTGTTACAACATTTTTGGGACACCCTGTATTTCTGCCAATTTTTCGTATTTTCTTGTTAATTTCGAAAATTATATAAACTACTAATTGTTGTTTGAACTATATTCTAGAGATTTCCGAGAATATGTAGAATATCTTTGATTATAATAAAAGGAGTTAATAAACTACAATTTCACACAACTATCATAAATGTCGATGTTCAAGTTTTTGAGAAGTTGATCGGTGTTCGAATACATACTACACCCACTGTACATATTAGTTACAATATTAGCACTAAAACTATCAAGGCTGTCAACTTGATCCATATATTTCAAACTTTTTTTTTAGATTACTGAGGTAATGGGGAATTAATTATATACAGTCAATCCCGTAAGTATTCGTACCCTCTATATCTATTGAAGATTTAAATTGAATGATGTGCTTGGTGTTTGAAGTTTATTCATATATATGTTTATATTGAAACATTTATTTGGAAACATCATACCGCACATTTAATTTTTGAGTAGACATATAACATACTTGTAGGACTTGCTGTATATTAATGAATCGATTCGCTTCTTCCTCATTTAATTGAAGAAGTATTAAATTATTTATTTTAAGTATACGTTGACCTTGATAGTTCTAGTGTTAAATGATTTGATGATAAATGATGTAACTGTTTGCATAATACATCGACACCTATATCATTTGCTTCATCAAATATACTAATATATTTAATAGATTTACACATTATAACTGTGTACACGATATGGCATGTCCTACTGTTGAAATTTAATTTAATTAGAGAATAACACTCACATATTTAATGACAAGATTGTTTATAAAGTGTATGGAATGGAATAAAGTATGCAATTTGATAATATGGAAGTGCAAGTAGAGTTTGATTATTGTTAGAAACAAGAAAGAATATAGAAATGTTTAGTTTTGTTAAATCTTCGTTTTGAATTTTTAACCTTCCTTTTCGAACCTTTCAGGATTCTAAATTTTTCTTTATTTTGTGATTAGTGACTATTTATTTTGTTCGCGGTAAATTCGAAAACAAATTATCACTAATAAAAGACTGCAAACATTAACAACATTGTCTACATTATTTGATAAAATATTGACTTTAAAATTTCCACAAGATGGTTCTGGAAAAGATCTCGATTATCAATTTCCTGTTAATTATCACTATCTTCTTCATCGCTTCTATCATAATCATTTGAACTAACAATAAGTTGTTAATTCATCAGCAAATATTTCACTGTCTGTATCGCGTTTAATTATAATAACGCGTTGTTCAATTTTTAAGAATAAACAAACTTATGCAAACTCTAATGATACTTTTTTTAATCACAAGATTTTCTTGAATCCTTTTCAAGTCATTCGTCATATTAAAATTTAATTAAGATACCATAAACTACATTTTTATTCATCACCTCTTTCTCCAAGTTTTTTAAGAAGATAGAGAACATTAAAATTAAAGAAAACTAATTCCGTATTATTTTTTGTACATTTTTTCTCCACAATCGATCCCATCAAAAAACATAAAACGTCATTGTAACTCAAAAAACGTAAATTGGTAATTTTTGAAATACTACTTCCTTATAATATTTTTATACTTATTTGATAATTTTACTGTCGTTCCATTCTTTTCATCCTGTTTTGTTAATCAAAATTGAATTAATTATTCATAAGGTACCTTATATATATAAAAATTAAAAGGCGATCATTTTGAAAATAATGTTTGCTTTACCGATACTCAAACTCTTTACTGAAAAGATTAGACTCTCTATTTTAGAACTTACATATGTCACAATTGAATTGATTTGATTAACACGGTTTCTTAATTAATATATATGATTTATCGCACGCTGATTGCCCTCGATCATCATTAAGCTATCGATAAATACCAGCGGCAACATTTGCCGAAACGATGTACAAAGAATAATCGTATTTGACTTTTGAATTAATTCGTAGAATCCATGACATCCTGCTTATCGCAACGAAACACCTTCAATCGCTCGGGTATCGATGATTTTCCGATTCATTATCGAGCTTAGGTTAACACTTATAGTCCACCGGGGCGTTATCGAACAACGAATTGATGTCAGGCGAGGCGAAGCATCTCGGTACCGTTAAGTTTCAATGTATGAGCTAGTTGCCCGACTCAAAAGTGGGTCACAGTCATAGCCTAATGTAACAGCACGTTTCCCTCTAAGACACCACACAATCTCTTCTTCTTCTTCTTCATAGTTCTCTCTCGCGTTGACTACCTAACGAAACCCTCACTGCGCATTCCAAGGTTCTTCGGCACGATTAAATCGACATACCTGACCCAAGTAATCTCGTTGCAGATAAGGCACACCTGACGGTGGTCACCTTCGGCGAACCCGTTAACGACGATCTCGTGGTACCAAAAGCTGCGATAAAACAAAGAACGGACACGCTCCTTTTCCATTTCGGGGTACTCTATTTTTTTGACCAGTTTTCGAGGCAATTTTCGTGATTCTTTTAGAGCCGAAGAACGCTATCGGAGAATTATTTCAATACACCACCATATTTGCAATTCTTTCGAGGTGGAACAAAAGTAAAAAGTTATTTTCTGACTTCATATTTATTAAGAGATTATTATTATTTTATTTATTATATAATTATAATTATATTTTATATTTATTATTATATTTATTATTATTTATTATTATTTATTATTATTTATTATATATATATATATATATAAATATATATATATATAATTGTACTTACTATATAGAGCATTTGATTTAAGGTAGTTGTAAATAAATAGATGAAATAAAGTAAATTTAAGTTATACTCTAAGTCATATTGTAAAATAACCGTATATGTACTATACAATTTGTAATGTATATGCTATATAAACCTTGTATGGTTTAAAGCAATAAATAAATAATAATAATAATTTCGGAGGACCAAAACTATCAACGGAAACACTTGTGAAATGTCATAAAAATAACACTGATTTTCTGCAGTTTATTCTTTACGACCATTACCGTGAACCTGATTCTAAATATTTTGGATGATAAATAGAATTCCTCGACTACTTTTGAAATTATAATTCTTTTATTATTTTTATTATTCCTACTATTCATTCCGTTACTTCTGTCATATACTCGCAAAACCGCGACGTTGAGTGGCAATTAGGGCGAATAACATGGAAAATTGATCGAGTTTTCCCGAACGAGTTTTCTATCCACGCAACTCTCCTATTTCTGTCCCCCCTTCATTTACGTCTCTCGAGAAGCACGACGCGGGCGTAGACGGAAATCGAATTATCAACGCAACGTCGCGCTGTAATTAGCCAAACGTGAAACAAAGTCTGGCCGAAATTAGAATACACATGGTTAGAAATTAGGATACACACGGTTAGGTTGACATCGCCATCAATGTATCGTGATTAATTGTAAGTATACCTACCCACCAATTCATATGACGATTCACATGGAAGATCGGTTCCTCAGAATAGTGAGCTACTCAAAATTATGGATTTTTATTTCATCTGATAAATTATGTAAACTAGTTACTTAATTAAATTCATTCATTTAATTAGAGCTATAGTATTTTTGTTTGCTTATTTACGGTTGGATGCTCTCATTTCTTTGCAACGTTTATTAGATTAAACATATAGCGGGATAAGTTTTCATTTAATTAGAAATCATAGTGTTTCTTTGGTTTTGTTTACTTATTTATGATTGCATACTCCGGTTTCTTGGCAACCTTTATTAGATTAAACAGTTAGTGGGATAAGTTTTCATTTAATTAGAAATCATAGTGTTTATTTTGTTTTGTATTATTTATTTATAACTGCGTACTCCGAATTATTTGCACCATTAATTTGATTGGACAGTTATTGGAATATCTTCTATTTAATTAGAACTATAGTACATTTTTGTTCTACCTATTTATAATTGGCTGCTTCCTTTTGAAGTATTCACGATTCCGGTAGTAGATTATTAACCCTTTGCACTCGAGGCCTTTTTGACTGGTATCTACCAGCAACTCGAGATGCTTTCTTAGCATTCTATTGCCACGAATTCTAAGATCATATTGGCTTTGAAAATGAGATTTCTAATTTGAGATTTGAGAATCAGGTCACCTTTGTCTTAACGACAATTATTTTATTGGCACTTCGAGTTCCACAGAAATTAAACCTAAAGAGAACCTAGTGGTGATTGAGAGTTACCTCTCGAGTGTAAAGGGTTATATAACGCGTGAATACTACTGAACAGTGGTTAAATCTAAAGTTCGATGAGGTTCATAATCCTTGTTTCTTTAAAAAAAATAATGTTTTTCTACGCGATCATATAATGATCTTTAATTTCTCATATGAATATCTTTAACAGTTTTTATTCATGAAAATTTGTTATTTCATAAATGGTTTAAGAGGGTCCACCTGTGTAAAATTTTCAAAAAGTCAAACATTTTTTTTCTACATATTTATCATCTAGGAGATATTACAATGACTGTCACAGAAGCATTTTATAAAATTCTGCTTAGTTCATTATTTTTCGAACCCCAAACGTGTCCGGCTCAGCGCCGTACTACTTTCGTACTAAACTTTGAACGCGTTTTTCTCGAAACCACGTTTTTGAAAATGGCGAATAGAATTGCGCAAAATCCATTACACGAAACGAGATGAAATTTCTTTTCTACAATTTTCAAACGTAACTGGTGGTACTGGCTGCAAGATTCATGTTAAAAAATTTTTTTTCCAACGTCTAGTAGCCATTAGATAGGGGAAAAGATACCTTAAAATATCATTTTTTAGTTTATACGCCACCCTAATTACAATTTTCAAAATTTCGTGAATATTTTATCTCCAGTACCGTCAAAATGTAATTATAAAGAAGGTGATATTTTAATTTTTTTAACTGACTTCGAAAAGGAGGAGGTTACTCAATTCGACATGTATATTTCTTTTTTTCTCAGATGATCAAGTACTATCAAATCCTGCTCGCCGAATGACTCTTCTACTTTTAAGTGCCGCCGTCTAAGGATATCCACATATCGAAACATTCTGATAAAATCAACAATTGATGTTAAAGCGTCGATCTACCGAATAAAAAAAAAATTATCATAATTGCACTAGTACTTCTTCTCCAAAAAATTCTTGAAAATTGCCTTGAAAATTAAACGTTACACAGGTGGACCCCCTGAAAAGTAAAATCGCGTAAACAACAACTGATTAGTTGGGGGGTAGGTATAATCACCTTCTTCCTGCTTTCGTTGGAGGTTGATGGCTGTGACGACTGTAACGAGTGAAAATCGACCGTGAAATTATACACAAAACCGTGCGAGAGATGAGGGGCGCCCTTCCCTTTCGGGTCAGTCGGTCACTTCCATCGACCGAAACCGTTCTACGAGCTCGTCGTCCTTCCGCGTGGCGAATGTGTGCTAGCGGAAGCGGTCGTATGCGTCACAGTCGTGAAAGAAAGTTGCCGATTCCATTACGCACTTGTCGGAATTTCTGTCACTGCCATGTTTAGCGAACGTGCACACCCACGCGTAGCGTCACTTGAAAGGATTTCACTGCCGATAAGAAAGTATTACTTTGAACCTTGACACGAGATCGAAAACCGAGCGATCGTGAATCAGAGATTACTTAGCGAAATTTGTATCGCAGCTAAAAATTTCGAATAACGCACGACGAATGAGAAATCAAATTCAGAAAGAAGGATGTTAAAAAATGGGCAATAGGAACTTCGGCTCCTAAATTGTTTATAAGGCATTGTTTGTTAGGCTTTATGGAATTCTGCATTAAAAATTAATCTAGACTTTTATCTATAAAATAGTGTTTGAATTTTCGTGTTTAATGGATTTTTTTCAAAGTTGCAGTTATTTTTAAATCGATGATTATCAAGCGTAGGTACAATTAGGGTATCATCAATACTCATGTATAGGTATTAGAGCACCAGACAAAGGTGAAGTCCCGTTAGATCAAGTTATGTGTAAGTTAACACTTTATCTACCGACCTATTTAGAAGCAGACTTTAATTCAAAAAAGAAATTTCTACAGTAGCATATGTCAATCTAGGCTTGTCAATAATGCCTCCATACTGTTACTAGGTTCATTGAAAGCCAAGTCTGTTACCAAACACTGAACATTGTGAGTAAACAACTACCAACACAGTAAATAAATTCGAATAACTATGTACTGCAATCAAAAAGTCTATAAATAGGCTCCCGGTAAATAAAGTGTTAAGTTGGATTAGGTCAAGTTTAGGCTAAAAGATTAATCCGAGTTGTTTAGAGTTAGTTTTTTTGGCCTCCGATTTTTTTGGTAATAGACGCCTTTCTATATAAACAAATTTGTTAAAAAATATGATGACATGTCCGAAGCAAACGATCACAGTGAATCGGAGCAGCTTCCTCTAAAAAACCTGTATCTTTTAAACGGGTGAATTCCCGAAGTTTTAATTTTATATTCAGTGTCCTTCCACATTCTTCATAACATCCTCCCATATCAATTTACCACCTGTGTCTTCCGGAATAATATCCGCATTAACGATTTTCGAGTCATTATTTGTTCAATAAAAATTACAATCTGAATTATATAATTAAATTTTGAGGAAATTCCTCCTTTCCGTGTGAGGAATATAAGTTTAGATAACTGAATAACTCTTTAATAGTTCCACAATTTTTATAGGCTATGTCATTATTGTTCGAGTAAAATCCTGCCATCTCTGGAATGGATATATCGTTTTGTCCACGAGAATGAATGCGAATAATTGCATTGATCTAATCTATTGGGATTGCTGTTTGGTTGCAATGTCAATGATCGCGAAGTGGAGTGACGAAAGAAAAGCGAGAATAGTTTCAAGCGACGTACAAGGGAAGCAGTCGACCTGTTCCCCTTCGATTTTAACCTACTTTTGCAGTATATACGAATTTCTGTATATGAAATATTAGGCAAAGTAACTTGGTAATTTTAGAGTTACGGGTGATTAAAGTTACACACCTACCAATACAAGCCCATTAAGGAGGTATATCAAGAAAAGTTTGAAAATAGACGAATTTTTCAAGGATTTTATTCGAACAAATAATACAAGTAAATCAATTTATTACTTATTAAAATGAATATATACACATTGGACAATATAAAAAATCAATTTTTAATATAGTTTACCTATCCATTTGCGCTGTATCCAAAATGTGCACTACACATTTCCTGGTTGACAGCAAAACAAGAAAACTATATATCCAATTGTTATGAGTGAGAACGTTTATTGTTCACAAAACTAGTCTCTATCGCCGTACCTACGGATTGCTCAATTAATAACCTTCTTCTACATTTTCTTTATAAACAAATTTCTCCATTTTCTACTAATTTAAGATTTGACTAAAACAAATCTTAAATTACGAAAAAGGAATCAATTATAAAAATAATAAATATCAATAATACTTGTTTTATTCAAAAGTTGTAAAATTTAATATGTATAATTATCAAATTTCTTTTGTTTAACGATCAAATTATGTTCATACATGAAGCATCGTATTACAAGGAAAATGTTCAGTCATACAAATTTCTGACAACGATAATAACTCGTGTTAATAAAATGTATATGTATTGTTACTTCTTTTATTATCAAAACAATTTCAAAAGTGTTGCTGAGCTGAGATTTTTAGCGAATGATAGACGTTCCAGCAAATTTGTGATTTGTGAAACGGAAAGAATCAAATTCCACCAACTAGACTCCTGGAAAGATCAATAACAAAATCTACTAAACGTTTAGTAACGCAAAACTATAAAATGACTCGTTATTCAGTGATTGTATGATAGAGGAAAACAGGTTGATAGTTTTTAAAGACTGTATTTTTTTCGGATGTTAACATTTCTTAACAATCTAAGCATTCGATGAATCCGATGTGGTAGATCAATGAAATTGAAAAGTATATTTAAAGTGAATTTATACCCATTTGCAGCTACAAAGAAGGACATACTGGATTTGCTTTCTATTCCTTCGATACATCACACATGCTTCGAAGTATCAAAGACTAATGCTATTTAGGCATTCTGTTTCTAGACTTCATACTTTGCTACTTATTATACACGTTTATATTCTTATTATCTTGACTACTTTTCTTTAAATTGTCCGTGCAAAGATTGTATCATGGCCATACTAGTGCATTTAAAGGTTCTTTTTAGTGTACGACCGAAAAAAACGTAATTTAAGAATTTCATTTATGTATATGAAAGATCTCTTAAAACCATGAATGACACATATTTATAATAGATTGAAATCATACGTCAAAGATGTTGATAATGTGATTGAGGTCGGTTTAAATTATGGAATTATTACGCTCCATATTTTAGACAAATTATTACAGTCTGTATTCCATCATCCTGTAAAGATGGATTAGAATCAGAAAAGAAGTACATAGTAAATCCATCTTTTTTAAATATTAAAAATAGTGTAGTTGGGAAAAACTGACTAATACTAATACTAATACTCATACAATATGCAGATGTTAAAATTGTAAAAATATCAAATGATCTAGTAGAGTTGCATTATAAAGAATATATCATGGTTTTTGACTTTCACGGGAGTTTTGTAAGATATTTTACATTTTTATTGAATTTTCACATATATTCACAGTTGTAATTATTAAAAAACAAATTGTGGTATTAATTTATCACAAAGATTCTTCCTAATATTGATTAATTCAGCCGTGAAAAGGCGAAGAACTAGTCGGAGTACAACAAAATGTTATTCTCGGAAACAGGGTCAAACAAGACATAAATTTAAGCCAGCTTCCTTCATTGTTTTTGTGTCCCCAATCCTTCACTAAAGTAGATTCCACGTAACATAATACATTCTATACGTTGCAAAGTACATTTCATAAATTACTTATAGCAATAGAGAACCGTATTTAACCATGATGAAGAAGTATTTTCTTATTGACTTATTGTTGGAGTACAGAGCAGAAGGGTAGGCTACTTATCGTTTTGGTTTATAATTAGAGCTCTACGTAAACATAAATATATGTATTTTGAGCGCATTTTTTAAAAAATGAATTTGATGGCCATACGAAAATTACACTAATAATAATAAGTACTTTAAAAATATACCACCATATGCATGTTATATGTAGTTAGGTGAAGTAATGTGAAACACGTTACAGTTTTCTCCAAGTTGGATACTCATACGAATACTGTTTGGATACTGTAGGAATTATTACTCATTATCAGTTGCTAAACAGGTCATTTAGAGATCGATAGATCGACTGGTCGGAGAATGTCAAATGGTCCAGACGTTCTCCCGATTGAACACATCTAAATTTTTAATTGTGGAGTCATTTGAAACAGCAAGTATATAGCAAAACGCCAACAACGAATGAAATACGAATAGGCAAATAAAAACCTCCAGTCTTTCTGCATCAACGCCATTAACAAAATGCATCAAAGTTCAAGGTCGTCACTTTTGATCATTTGTCGTAGCAGTAAATATGCAAATAAGAAATTTAATGCAACATATGGGGAACACCGTGAATCAATTTATTTTTCATTACAATTTACTTGTATAACCTTACCTCGCCTCCAACTATAGATCATTGTATACCACTTGAAACGCTCTATCAGAGTGTATATAGGAAACTATGCCATTCCATTTAAAACCACAGATTTGAGGAAAGTTGTTAGCGCCATATAGTATGCAACACATTCTTGATCATCTCTTTTTTTTTTGTTAAAAACAAGCGAATTATTCAAGAAGCCGGCTGTGTGTGCCTCGCCCTGCGTATTACGTACAGTAAAAAATCTAATCATCTGGTATGTATGTATGGCTCGATCATAATCATGCCTTTCAAACGACACGTGGATTAATTCTAACTTATATTTCGCACAAGAGCCGATCCTCTCTTCTATGGCAATTAAATTTAATTCCAAACTGTAAATTGATTTTAATAAGAATTAAAGGTTCATTAAATAAAGAATATAATAAAGAAAAGTATTTGATTACCTTCGCGAGTTACTGCATATCCAAGTACAAACTAAAATGGTGAATGAGCTATCAGTTTGTGTCACGCAATGTATGTAGCTGAAGGCGCGAAGAGACGGTCATCGTGATCGCCGATTTCACTCCAACGACACGACGACCGTTCGAACGTAGCGATAGGAATACAGATGAGATCAACGAAGATGACGGGGTCGGAAAAATCAGCGTAAGTCGTGTGTGAGCGTCGATGACCGGGGCTAACCCACTTCTGTAGGAAACTGATCAGTCCGCCCACGTTCCGTTGGAGCTTGAATCCAAGGTAGGTTCAATGTCGTCCTGCGTCGCGAACAGGTAAGCACGCATACGAACACGGGGCATTCACACGTCGGAGGATACGTACGTACAAGTTTCGCCCTGCCCATCGCGGGTATCTACGTACCGATCCGTTACTCAGCTGACACTCCGGGGAAATCCAGGAATCGTGCAGAGAGAAGGGAAATTAGGGAACGAGACTCGAAGCTGGGTCTCGATCTTATACAGCACCGTTCATAGTATTCGGACATTTTCTCATTATTGGACGAATGTATACCGATTCTGATTCTGATTGACTCTGACTCTGACTCTGATTCTGATAATCAGTACCGCCACGTACAGTTGTGCAGGTTGTGCACCGCGCACGAGCGCACAGTGGGGCCGATGGCTTGAAAAGGTGGCGGAAAGTCGAAAAAATGAAAATACACCTGGATCACTAATTTCATGTAGATTGCATAATGTAGCATGCGCTGACCGAAGGGTTGGATATATATGTATGTAAACAAAAAAAAAACATACATGTCGAATCGAGTAACCTCCTCATTTTTCGAAGTCGTTTAAAAATGAACACATTTCACGCTCATCGTAAGAATCAAGGGATTGAAAATCAATCTCATTGTCAGTAAAAAGCTTTTCTCCGTTAGCACCCCCCCCCCCCCTCCTACAGTATCACATATCTATCCATTTGTTCCCGGCTCTATCCATGCTTCATTGTATGTCACAAACGTTACATTTCCCTGTTAGCACCTCCCTTGTTTCAAAAATAAAATGATTTTCAATTATAAAAAAAACATTGTTTATATTTCTATTTTTTAATATCCATGTTTGATCAATGACATTTACCATCTGAATTATAAAATGAAGTTATGTCTCTCGTTGAACGAAAAAGAAACTAAAATGTACATATATTTCTGGATTGACAAAAAATCAATTAAAATTTCATCTACTTCATTATTTAAGAAGCTTAATACTAAATGTGAACGTTGTCTCATTTTTTATCCTGTATTTATTCAATAATAGCCACAACCTGAATTAGAAAATAAATTATATTCCACGTTGAACGGGCAAAAATTCATTTGAATAACTGTTCCACCGACTAAACGATAAAATGTATCTGTACTATAGTGTCTTTATTTGTTATCTGTTACTGAAATAAAATATCTCTCACTGCATGTAAGTCTCGGAAGTAACAACTTGACTCCTACGTATCTACGTTAATTGATGGATAAATGCAAGGAACACGTTCTAATCTAAATCGCTAAAGAATGTACGTTTTAACTTCAGAGATAATAATTGTCCAAAAATTCGTCTGGTTGTCAAAGTACAGAAAAATCACATGGAGGAACTTACTTCCTGGAACGAACTGGGGAACGTAGATCGGGGAGGCAATCACGGTATTCATCAGGACGTTGCCTAGAAGAACGACGGCCCATGCTTGTCTTTGTCGATCCCACATCTGAAACAAAGAGACAACGAGTTGTAGCCAGCACGGCGCAAAGAAACGATTCGTACGTAACGTTAGCTCTGGTCACGTGAATGCCATTCTTTTCGCGACAGATCTGGGAAAATTCTCACGGAATGGACGGGGCAGAAGTACCCGTAAGTTCTTCGACTGACAATTACGCGTTTCTGAAATTAATTGTCTTTACTGGTGCTAATTGTAAGCGATGTACAGGGTGTTCGCGAAAATACTAGGCAGCGTTTATCTCGTAAATGGTAAACGTTAGAAAAAAATGATTGGGTAAAAAGTTTTGTAGTTCTCTACGATAATGGCAATATAATTTTTTATATTTGCAATATTTTTGAAAAAATGAAAGTTGTCTTTAATTTTTTTAAAGGAATGCTGTATATTTTTGTATGGATTATGAAAACGTGGATCAAGATCGAGACGAATACGTGCGATACAATCACTTTGATCGCCCTATAAAGTTAGAAATCAAGGAATTGTTCAAATATTTAGTTTTTATTTAGAAGCATTCTTTATTGATACCTATGATTATTGAATACAATAGATATTCAATGTGACTTCCTTGTCCATAAATGGACATTTCAGTTCTACAAATTACGTTTTTGATAGCTTTCGTTAATTTTGTATGAAATGTCAATATATTTACATGTCACGAAGCCGAACATTCCATATGCATCTTTACCTAGTAGTCACCATGGATCGAGTCGACCAAGAAATTTAAAAAGTGTTGAGCACAACAAATACTAAAATTGTCTTGTAAACAATTCTTGTAGACAATAGTAGACATAGAAGTCACATTAAACGAACTAAACTGTATTAATAAGAAATACTTTCTATATTTCTATATTTCTATATTTCTATATTTCTATATTTCTTTCATTTCTGACTTCGGAGAACTGTGAAGATTATTATATTACACATAAACAAATCCATCTTGATATACTCTTTCACAATACACAAAAATATATAGCTTTTCATTAAAAACATAACAGTTCACGTTCGTTTCTCCAAATATATTGCAAATATAACAACTACATATGCGCCATTATGTTGGTCGTAAGAAACTACAACTTTTTCTTTTATCATTTTTTTCTAATGCTCGCTATTTACGAGAAAAGCGTTGGCTATTATTTCCGCAAACACACTGTATGTGTCCAATTTCTTCTCGTGTCGTCACCAATTGCAGATCGTCGCGAGAGTAAAGGATTTCTCGCAGTCACATACGAGAAAGAACACGGATAAAACGCGTCATCCTTTCCTACGAATTACGAGGTCCATCGATCATTCTTATTAGAAGATTAAATTTGTGTTCGAGTGAATGAAAAATTTAAATCTCGCGATTAAAAAGTAATACTTCGAAATAATGTTTATTACTGTTTATAGAGTATCATTCCAATAATATATGACTAAACGCTATTGGAATTTAATTGGAAGTTTATCTAAACTTGTGATATTTTAATCGTCTTTAATCCTCGTAGCTGGTTGAGTATTGTATCATTAATGGAGCGTGTTTTGCTCACTTACTATTTATATATAAAATGATTACAGAAACAAATCGAAAATTATGCAAGCGATATTTTACTTTCTTCGAGCGAATAAAAATAATTTTGTGTGGGAAATGTGTGATTCAATTGAAGAATACAGATGTCTAATATATGAATATAAAGAAACACAAAATCCAATTTGTTCGTAACAAATAAATTCGACGTAGACCTGTTGTTCTTAAAAAGGAAAGGAATTTTTTTCTGATTTAGGTTACTCAGATGTTGCACCATTAAATTTTATTGTTTGAAAGCATGAAGGTATATATTATTTTTGGCCCTTCAGAACATTACATACATATATACTTTCGTATGTCAAAAATTCAAGTTACATTTCAGGAATATTTTAAAGCATAAATATAAGAATATAAATTCCAGACAGTAGGTATTGAGTATGAAATTGATTACGAAGTTGAAACGGAGAAATGCATAAAAATGATGTAAGTTAATTTTATACTTAATACAACTTGTAAAAAGTTGTATGAACGTTAAAACTTATATTATACATATTGAACTTGTATATTATTCGATTAATCGAAATATTCAATTAATCCAATTTCTATTCGAAATTGTTTTCGTCAATTTGAAAATGCTTATACTCCCTATTCCCTAGTGGTTGAAACGCAGGTTGTATAATTAACATCGATGAACACTAAAGTTTTGTTCCTCAAAATTACTAAACGGTTTAGAGCATATTTTAATCATTCTTGATATTAAAAAGAGCAATAAAAAAAACAGTAAACAGTACACTATTAAGTACATTTAATAAGAGTTGTAGGAATTGATATTGTTCCGTTTCTTTCATTGATGCTTTGTCGTAAACAAAAGTTTGGAATATCCAGAACACATGAAAAACTTATTTTGTAACATATCAACTTTTGTATCAGGGCCTTTTCGGGTATATGAAATTTTCAACATAGAAGACATGAAACCTGAATTTTGCAAACTTTCTTCGGAATAATTTGTATTTTTCAATATAATACATTAATGATCGTCTATGACAAACAATTGTTTGTAAGTGCATGTACTAAGTTTATTTGTTAATGAGTATGGATCACAAAAAACAATAGGAAGACAGCAGAACATGAGCAACCCCGTAATTCTCGTCGCGAGAATAGAAAGGTTTCGAAGTGAACGACCTTATGAGAACGAACACTCGTTTTCAACAAGCTGCCGAGTACAATATTACGTGAAAGCAACAACAAGATGGAGAAACAGATTCGTAAAAGCGATTGTTCGTCTTCGCAATTGTCACGTCTTCTATTCTCTTACGAGATGTTCCTGGTGCTTTCCTCGTATCCGTTTAATTCGTCTCTCACGATTTGCGAACTAAAAATAAATAATAATGTATGGAACGAACTGTATTATTTGTTTTTAGGATATTTCGTTTATAGAACTGTGTATTATTCTTACGCATTTTATTTATATAATTGTGAATTACTTTTAAAGATTTAACTTATATACTTGTTTTCAATTATACAGATGTACTTGTTTTTCAATTTATTTTCCATTACAGGTAGCCTGTGTAACCTTGAATGACCTTCAACTATAAGCCATTGTATTCATCTTGAAGGGTTCTATCAATATGTGTATAAGAAGCTATATCATTTTATTTAAAAAAAAGAGTCGACCTTTATATCTTCTCTACGCTCAAAACAGTTACTGCTAAAAAAAGTTATTGACACCTCGTTACGTACCCCTCGAAATTAGACAATTATTGTTCGACACTTTATTTTCTATCACTAAAAATAAGCATCACATTCAGACTTATAGGTATATAAATTTTAAATAAGTATCATCAATAATGTTAGGTTGCCCCAAAAGTTTCTTCCGTGACTCGCATTCAGTTATTTTGTGTAGCAATATTTATATAAATAGACAACCTAATTTCTTAGATGTTAATGTTGTAACAGTAACGGAGCAAAATGAATCGTACACAATTCAATAATGTAGCATTAGACATAAATAAAATATTATGTATGTATTACTTATTAATAGACTGCGGATCTTTATGCAAAATAAAATCTTGGCAAACGTATCTACAAAAATTGAACCTAAATAGGAATTTATTTTACTCTGCAAATATTATAATATGAACTTTACTCTCAATATTTTTTATATTCTTGCACGCTGTGTGTATTTTGTAGTTTCTTGCACATTCAAATTCCCTATAAATGCATAAAAATCCGCAGTCTACTTATTAATGAAACGGAAGAAACTTTAGTGACAACCTTGAGAGTATTTTTCATGTAACGAGTGCACTATTAGCAAACAAAACTCTTACCTACCAAATGATCAAATACCATAATTAGTACCAATTTCTTCACAAATGCTTTTTTTGTTCCCTTGCGGGATACTCTCAGTACTTTCTTCGTATCCGTTTGATTTGTCTTTCCTGACGATGTTCCGATGTCTGCTACGACATCGAATCACGGTTACCCGATATTCGTCGCGCAAGAACCGAATTACAGTTATTCAGAAGCAAGAATTCGGGTGTAACGTTATATTCCGTCCAGTCGAATCATGGATCACCGTGGACTGGCGGTGGATGCTCGTGTCCATTCAAACGTGTCCCACTTTTCTGTTATATTGTAATCTTCGTATCCTTTGCTCCTTGCAAACTAACTTGTGATTAATATTTTCCTGCATCTTTGGCCATTCCAGATTTTGGAATTTTTTAACGCTATTAACATGTTACGCGCTGCATAAAATCGCTTAATCGGAAATCGCAATAGATCTTGAATAAAAAAGTGGGATATAACTAAATATGCTAAAAATGTTTCATAATAACAAAAGAAATTTGTTGCGATGAAGATAACAAGCGGGAGAAACGAGGAATTTGTCCATCGTATTAAACACTGCACTATAACGCCCTGTACGTGACTCGTGTGATATGGAAAACGTCGTTACTGTACTTTTAGCATGTTGTAGGAATTTGAGTTGGAAGAACTCGCGTTATACGAAAGTTTACTGTACATACTGTAGATTTCCGTCTACATTGGTTGAACGTTATACTTTGCATGAAATCGTGTTATACGAGTAAAATTTTGAATAAATTATAGTGAATCATAACACTATTTGCACACACAAAGAGTAACAGGAATATGAAACATAAAAGATGTAATAAAAGATTTTTCTATGACTTTAATACAAGAATTTAGTTTATGTACTTAAAAGACTATGGAAAAGAGCAACAGTACAAGTATTTATAACGATGAAAAAAATGAAATGAAATAATTGTGTAGAATATTTAGGTCAGAAAATTATTAGCATACCTGCTATACGTTATGTATTCTACGAACAAGAAGTGATCTATCGAGTTCCGATCATTCTATTGCTTTCCTCAAGTGTTTCTTACACTCGGTATGAGTCGTTATAACGATCAGTTAACATCTTAGTGAACAATAATGTTATGGCGAGGAAGGGAAAAGAAATTAAGTAATTTAAATATAACAAATTTAGTAATTATTCGTTGGAGAAATGGAAAATCGTACAGAGAAATTGGAAATACTGTAAGTAAACATTACTCAACTGTTCCAAATCTAGAGACGCGATAGCCAGGCAAGGTATTTTTAGATCATCAATACCCATTACTTTCTCTCTCACAGACTTTCAGATAATTTGTTAATTTAAAACTCTGACAATATTATGAGAACACTTTCATTGTATTGCGTTTTAAAATATTCCTAAAGTCATTTATTGACGCCAATACCTTTACTCTCGCAAGCTTTCAGACAATATGAGTATACTTTCATTATTTAGTGTTTTAAAATAACTCTTATTCATCGACACCTTGACCTTTCCTGGCCGCGCCAAGCATTTGACTTCTAGTCATTTTCTCCCTAAAATACCACCGTAGATTTTTTTTTGACAATACCATTCAAAAGCTGAGACTTCGAGGAAGTTTTTCCCGAAGAGTGGCCACCAAACAACTACGTCTTTGAAGCCGAAAAACGAATACAGAAAAAGTCAAATTTTTTTAAATTTTCACAATATAAAGTTTGACCTAGTTCTTCACTTATCAAATCGCCGTAATAAATTTTGGTTTGGTATCAGGGAGATAGAAAATTTAACGCTCTTTCGAATGGTATACTTGCTTTCAAGTTTGCACTGTAATTTGGTGGAGTTATGGCCGTTTAAAGAGCG
This sequence comes from Hylaeus anthracinus, assembly GCF_026225885.1. NCBI lineage: Eukaryota > Metazoa > Arthropoda > Insecta > Hymenoptera > Colletidae > Hylaeus > Hylaeus anthracinus. The sequence continues at coordinate 7,916,553 of NW_026534344.1, read as the reverse complement.
TCAAGTCGAAAACGCAGAAAAAATATCAAAAGTGAAAATACTCGAGAATAAGGCGACACGAAGAAAATGTCTAAGAGTAATTTTTTGTTGGAAATTTGTTGTAGAATTGACACCCGGCGTTTGTCCGAACTTATACGTAGACACCCTGTAAACGTGGAAAGATAAAACGATTAAATTTTGATATACCTTCGTTCAAACTTGTAATTTCTTGAATTTCGACTTAATATTCGACAAACCCTTATAGTATTAAAATTCACGAATATGCATTAAAAATCAAATCGATCCTCAGACCGAAACAAAAACGACCCTTAATCTCTCGAGAATTCTCGCAACTTTCCTCGGCACAATCACCAATCGTGATTAACGAACGGACGCTGCCTGATGATACATCGTCTGATCCGTACGCAGCATGCTCGAAGCAAAATTAAACAATTCGTAATGGAAATAAGATTATTATACTTAAACGATAGGCAAATTACAGCTCCATCGACGGAGGCCTACTTAGTTCGAGCGTTATGCCTTGAATTTCAGGCGTGTAATTCTAGTCTTCTTTCGTGCCGCCCGAAGAAATGCAATGATCTCATCCAGTGTGCACTCGCTCCTCCTCTTTGAGGAAGTGATAAAAACCGTTACAGTTACCCAGAGGCAGGAATTCGGGTGGATGAAGCAACAAATGTCGACGTGAGTGGCGCGCCGGCTTGTCGATGGTCAGGTTACTGGTTTCCTGCTTCTGATTAGTTAGGCGACAGTTATCTTCTCCGCCTCGATTTGGAACGTACTATTTCTCCCTTATTTCCCCTTCTCTTTTCGAAGTCTGTACTCGCCAACTCGTGGCGTTTTTGGATGAAACGTGTTGGACTTCGTACTTGGTTTGGGATGAAAAATGATTTCCTTTCGTACCACAAATCACAGAACAACTTATCTGCATGGGTTGATATAATATATATGTAGGACAATATTCTCAACGAACAATTGAAATTGAAACAAAAACGCGCGGACCAAGAGCCCGCCATTCGAACACACACACACACTGACGCGTCAATTAACTCTTTGGGGCACGGTGGGATTAAAAGTGTCCCACCTTTTTGATGGACCGTAATGCATGGTGGGACATTTTTAATTCCACCTAGAAATTTTGCAATAGTTGCATGTGTATAGGTTTATATTTCGTCTTATTTACGTAAAGCAGTTGGTAATATATTCATCCAATGTTAGAAATATATGCACTTATGTTGGCAACTTTCAACATGCTAATACCGGTTCAACAATTGTTGTAAGCGGAAGGTTTATTGTAGTACAAAAAAAAAGGAAGTTCGAACACGATGGTCTTGTACTGTGTGTAAAGTGCCCCTGTGCTTAGGGAAAAATATGTGCTTTAATTAGTACCATTGATGAACCTATGTGGCACGGTGGGACTATTCGAGTCCCGCCCTCTAACAACAAATTCGATTAAATAATTATTATTTTGTTATTTTATGTTATTATTATGTTATTTATATTTATGTTATTTTATATTATTTTGTTATTATATTTATTTTGTTACATTATGTGATACCTTTATTAACACAAATATAACAATTTTGTTTGATTTAAAACGCAATAAAATTCGTGTGCAACATGGGTCTATTTTATGACCTGAATTCCTGTGCCGCAAAGAGTTAACCGCGAGATTCAACAGAACGGACCGTTTACGTTTTTCTATTTCTCCCTAATTCCGAAACTCTGTTTCCTTTCAATACCTTGAATAGCTTGGAGGTGATTATTCTTCGTACCAAGATCGTATCTTGGCAAATATTTACCGATCCTTTCTCGATACTTCGATCAAAAACGTTCGTTTTTCTCCTAGATATATAGGGTAGTCTGTGACGATCGGTAGAAACGAGAACAAGCTGATTTTACGAGCAAGAATGTATTGGAAACGTGAAGTAAAATTGTCAATAAGATGCGTCGTTTTCGAGAAAATCAATGTGAAAAATATTTTGAGCATTAAGTGTCGAATAGTTTGATTCTTTTTGTTCGAAGTGGATTTATATGATAGTTGTAGAAAGAAATGAAATAATTTATTTGATTGTATAAGCAATGCTATTCATCACATAGTTGGAAAGCGACATACATAGTCGTTTATTATAACAAATTTTGAAAAACTTTAAATAAATACAATTTGGATGATATTAGTAAATGTAGTAGAAAAGAGCAATTAACATGCGCACTCTGTATTACTTTATCCAGGAATACACGAATTTCGTCTGTCTTCGTTACGTTATATAAATAATCGCAGAGGTTTTATATTTTTCTGAAGACCAGTGTGGTACTCCTTTTATAGTATCGCCAAAGGTATTGCCGTAACCTGGTAGCTGTTATAGACCAGAGATTGGAAAAATTGTGTTCCAATAATGTATGACGTACAAAACCAACATGTAGCGATTTTTTCGTAACAGTTGTTCGATTGAATAAGTAAATTTTTATTTATTCATTTTGAAATATTTCACTCTACATCTCTATCTATCTATTACTTTATATGTTACTATCAGTACGCATAAATCCATATAAATTTATATTTATGTATAGATTACTACTAAATATAAATATTTAAATATTAATACTAAATATAAATATTGTTTATTTTACAAATAATACATGAAAAATTGTTTAGTTTCTACTCACATTTCGAAACATTTATGTACATAAGAATTTTGCCCAATTCTATCTCAGAACATGGCAATTAAGGCCCAATTAAAATTGTATTCCATTATTTTGAGATATTTTATTCCATCTCTGTATCTATCGATTACTTTATATATTATTATCGGTATATATAAATACTCTATAAAAATGTATATAATATACAACTCTATAAAAATGTATATCTATACAGAGGGTGTTTCGTTTAAATCGGAATGATTAAATATCTCATAAGAAAATGAAATTAGATATTGAAAAGAAATATCTTGAATTAGATATAGAAAATGAAATTGAGATAGAACAAACAAATTAAGTTGTTTAAGTGTAACCTTATAAATTTGTATCGAAAATAAAATAGCATTTGTTTAGACAAAATCATCGATCTATAATTCAAGATCGTTTATTGTAATTGTTCATTATATGTAATGCTTTTAATTGGAGGTTGTATTTAGTAGATTGATCGCAGCTCGTCAGTCAGTCGAACAAGGATGGAAGAAGAAAAGAAAATGCTTTAACCTTGTTCAACCATAAGACGGGCTGCGATCAATCTACTGAATACAATCTTCAAATTAAGACCTTATTTTACAATAAATGACTATGTATAATAGGTCGATGAATTTCTCTGAACAAATGCCATTTTATTATGAATAAAAGTATATAAGGTTTTATTTAAAACATATCAAGTTTCATAAATCTTTCTCTCTACTTTACTTGCAAGTACAAATTTATACCATATAATTTCCCACTTAGAACCAAATAGATTTTGTAAAAAAAAGATCTTTTTGATAGCCTCATCCTCACATGAAATAATCAACCATTCCGGTTTAAACGAAACACTCTGTATATAAATATGTGTCTAATAGAATATATAACCTATATAAATTTATATTAATATATAGATTATCATTTAAATTCATTATCATATCATTCAGATCATTTAAATTCACTTTTTCCATTTTACGAGTAATAAATTGAAAATTGTTTAGTTTCTACTCGTTATTCGAAATGCTTATTTAGACAAGGAGTTTGCCCACCTCTGTTGCAGAATATAGCGATGAAAGGCCTCGAGGACGAAAGCAGACAATGTGTACGCGTGTCTACGCATGTCCTTACATAAAAAGCTTTTGTTGTATCGCGATGCGTAAGTCGTAACGGTACCAGCCACTTTCATTTGTACGCACGTATCTAATGCGAGGCGCACATGTGGGTTGGCGCCGAAGTACGGTACAGTGGAATAAAACATTCGTTCGGAAACGAGGAGGCCATCGCGCCATCGGTATCAGCCAGCACTCGTTAGCCCTTTGCATCTAACACCTAGTACACTTGAAGTTAATCGCTAAACGTAACAGGTTAAAAATGATCGATTAGAATATGGTTGATGCTTAAGTGTCGAGTAAAAGTATTTCTTAATTTTACCAGTGAATCAAATATCATTTGATTACTGATAACTTTACTGATTACTATAAATATTATTTCATTTATCGTTAGGAGATTCGTTTAGAAGCGTAAAGTCCGTTAAAAAATCGGTTCCACGAAATATCATGTAAATCGAAATCATCACTTCTTGTATGAAAAATCGTGTAAATAAAGACAAAATGAAATGCGTATAACTTAGTTATTTAATTAAATTCATTTATTTCAACGTAAAATAAGACAACACAAATAAAAAATACATCAAAATTCCAGTAGATTCATAAAATAACAAGTATATGAAGTTATTTTACATTATTTTAATTTGGATTTCTACAGATATGACTTTTTTATTCACTTGTTTCTTGTTTCCTTTTTAAATGTAGAGATTTATTTGAATTACAAAAATGCTACAAAAAGTAAAACGATATGTATCTATCTGCTGCTATACACTTTTTCAATTAATTAACTTAGATGGATTTTATGTTCAAGAAAGGGGAAGTCCGGTTTTTTAAATTTTATCGGAGTGTTAATAAGTAAACGTGACTGTACAAATGTGTATCTACCATAAATTTTTGTTTTCAATATTATTTATTTTCGAAAGTACGTAATTTTAAAAATCATGTGAATGCAAAATAATAGTGTATATTATTATTAAATAATGGCAATTCATTTGAAAGTAAGAATAGAGCCTTTCCTAAATACATCAGTTGTGAATGTTGGGTATTATATAAAACTCAACAACATGTATCTATATCAATAGTAGAATTTAGAAAATGATTAATTTCATGTTACTGTGAGGATGAAAACAAAACAACTAACCTTCTGAAATTGTGAGAAACTCCAGAAAACGACTTGAAATTAAACAGCAAATAACCAACTAAATAACCAACAATTATGTTCATTGTCTCCTAGTATTAAGGAGTACCATTCATCTCATGAAAGTTAAGAAATTACTTTAAATATTCAAAATTCTATTTGTTGTAACAGAGGCAGGTACAAGTAAGAATCATTCAAGTATACATTTATTGTCACCTTAATAATAACGATTTGTTATTTGAAAGCTAAGTTTTCTAACAATAAGATGCAATCATTCAAGAGACTATTAACGTATGCTCTCAAGAAAAAAAAAAACGTCATTATTAACATTTTCATTTGACACGGTAACTTAACATTGGATCATCCGAAAGCAAAAAATCAAATAAATTACAAAAGTATGGGGGATTCTATGCCAAATCGGCCACCTTTAAATCTGACACCTTATAATTTGGTTGAAATTTGTGTATGTATAGTATCCTACTAAATAACTTTCTGTGATTTTTTCCAATTTCTTTTGCTGAATCAAAATAAAGTTATGAATTTCTAAGAAACAGCATTTTTTTTTAAATAGCTATAATTCTTCCAACAATTGCTCAAATAATACGTTGCTTTTTCAAAATGTTTTTGCCGTGGGCTGTGAACCTGTTAATAACTCTGATTTAATTGATGGTACACTTATTAAATTTTGTTACAAACATGCATGCGTATCTTTAAATCCAAGGCAGATATTCAAGTGTTCTGTTTCAAAAAGATCCACCCTACATAATAATCAAATAAACACTGTCTTTAGCATTCCCGATAAAAACAGTCACGTTTTAAATTTCAATAGGTATAATAAGGTATGAATAATTAATCATTTTGGATGGAATGTGCTATTTCGTTTGTAACCAGATCTGTATAAAAATAACTTTAACTTTTACAAAATTAAGATTGCATTTAAAAGTGGAAATTTTTGTTGAGAATTCTTCCATATTTCAACGTCCACCAAAAAGTTTTCATGAAGTTAAGTTACTACCACACGAATGCATTTGTAATGTATATTTCCGTTTTCAAGGCAGAGAACTAATTCGTATGGAGTGTCCACCTGGTACAGATTTCAACTATGAGAAACAGGAGTGTGGCTTATGGCCGGATGTTATCTGCAGCAGACCAATAAGACCTGAAATACCTCCAACGTAGCACCACCAACTCCAATATTACTGCTTAAACATTTACGTCGAATGTTGTTAAAGAAATTAGCAGAAGGATTGAGCATAAATTCAGTGACCGTGCGCTGACGACGTCAAAGTAATAACACATAACTGTGCTTGTCCCTTGAGAGATTCAACTTGCATGTAGAGGGTTAAGAGCAATATCGTAAATAACTGGATTTAATCGTCGAATCAATTTCCCCGTATTCCGAGCAAAACATTTCCAAGCAGAAGCACGCGTTAATTGGACATTAAATTTAATGGCAATACACAGAGGATTTAATTCACTATTTAGTGATCGTTAATAAGAATTGCAGTACCTTTCATATTTCAGCTCTAAGGCTGGACCTACTTTTTCAATTTGACTGTACTTGAATACTTGAATGTTCGAACACTCACGTTATTCAAATGTTAATATTATTCGAATACCATTTGAATATTGAACTAGTTAAATATTTACTCAGTCGAATACTATGCAAATATCGAACATTTTACGCGCTTATTAAATACTTAGATATTCGTAATATTTCTGAGATGGTGTGATGAGAACTAATTTTTCTTTTAATTATGGTACATCTGTGAATAGTATTTATATTTTGGAGCACTTGTTTCTAGCAGGTGTTTACTCGATGCACGATTTAGTTAAATACTAATATTTTCTCAAAAGCTACGATTAAGTACTAGTTTTAACATTATTTTAAAGAAATCGTTTTCAGTATATCTTTATAATCATGAAGACATTAACATCGACGAGAGTTATTTTAACGTTAATATAAATCAATCAATAAATTTTAATTTTCATACAAAATTTTGTTATATTCTTTCGGAGTATTATTATTAGTAGAAAAAGTATTGGAATAATTCTTTATTTCACAGATTTAAAAAAGAAATTCCTAAACTATGCTTAATTCTTAGGTTACCATCCCAGACCCCTTAGGAATTTAAATACAAAATAAATTATTATTTGCATCCAAAACGGTCAAAGATATTGCTTCAACTCAACGTTCTACATTTTCCTATTATAAAATAGAAAAATTGCCATTGAAAATAGTTACTATTAAACTGATTATCACTATTAGACAAATAAAATTCTACGCCAAGACTAGAAGCAATTTCTCTCAGGTGATAGAATTAATCGGTCAAGCGTTATTTAACCTGCAGCGGGAAAGAAGTTCCTTGGCATGCGTTTCGTTCGAATTTTTTCTTTTCGGTTAGCTCGTGAATCACATACGAAACGAGGCAATGTCATCGAGAGAATGACACTCATACTAAGGTCGACGTTCGTGAAAGTTTGAATTCTGCTTAAAGGAACGAGCAGGTACCGCTATTCGTGAACGACATACGGTTCGCTTTGGCAAATCGCTGCCAGCGGGCTCGGAAGTTTCTTTCGCTCCGCCGGACGGTAAATACTAATCTAACAAGCGCTTGTAACAATGCGAATTAATTGTGTAACGAATGTTCAGAGGAAACGCTTCCACGGTGAATCCATTTACATCGAATTTGTTACAAATCGCAACACAACGCGGTTGGGTTGTCCCGATACTTTTCCGCGTTTATTTCAAACTCGTTAATATCACAGGTAAATAGTGACTAACGAATCATCCGCCGAATACATTTACACGTTAATCGTGAAAAGAGGAAAACGTTCGCTCAATTGAAAATGTACTTTGTCGAGCGGTTAATGAACGTAGTAGTCTCGGTTTGCCACTCGAGCACGAGACACAGGTGTTATAAATATTGTAAACAAATATTCGCGAAGAAAATTGCGATGTACTAATACAGCCTTTCCCCATCTTCTCTACGGGAATAATTTTAATCTCAAAATGTATTTATGGAACGCATGCTTCCGTTCATTTTTTAAATGTGAAACGTATAGTAATTGCTCGAATGCGTTATTTATATATTATAATTACTTCTTTATGCATTATTTATATACTGCAATTTCATTTAAGATTTATATTGTACTCTACGAGAAGTTAGAAGCATAATGCATGCATCGAAGCAGCGTAAAATATTATTTAGAAGGTGTACGAATAAATTACACTCTACACATAATCGTCCATTTATACGGTACACTTTTACAAGATCTGCGAAATAATGAATTTCTAAAATTGAAAACTGTTAAAAACAAAAATATGTGTTGTGCACGTGTTGGTACAGGTATTTTTTAGTGCCGTTTGTTTGTTAATACAAGCATTGAACCTAATGATAAGAGTTTAGCAAAAGAGGAGTACATAACGTACTATTAGTAGCAGTTTTTGTAGTATTTTTATAATTCGAGTGAACCTTGCAGTGAAAGAAAAAAGGAAGAGAAATGAAAAGTTACATCTATAGAAATCAAGATTAAAATTATAAATTATATCTTCATTATATTTGTTATTTCACGAATAGATCGAAATTTTCTTGTTTTTCATTTGTAATTTAATTAAATACTTTACAAACTTATACGCATTTTGTCTTTTTTCTCGATTTATGCGGTGTTTCATACAAAAACACCATTGTACAAATAGGAGGATAGAAGTATTGTTAACTATTCGTAAATGACACCATTTTTTTCTAGGTAACAAAGTTTGGCTAATAAGTCAATGAGAAACACATATCGATACGTGAAAATAAATTACGATATTATTTTACGCGGAATTCTAAAAATTACGAATGCCCCAGAATAAACAATTAGTCGATCAATATCATTATTTCAGCCAACAGTTGCTCGCCTTCTTCGGCAATGGCAACATTACCTGTATTAATATAATGCTATAACTAAAAATCTAATGACAAAGAACAAACTTCGTTTTTAAACTAGTAAAAGTGCATCTGATCAAGTCGGTAAATGTGTATAATTAAGAAATAGAAAACCTGTCAGTGACAAGAGTCCATATTAAAATTTACCTGCATGTATTATGTATGTTATATTAATTATATATACATACTTTATATAATATATATTTCTTTTCAATTTAGTTGCCTCCAGTAAAAAAATACCAATGGTATGTACAATTTATATTGACATATACTATAATACATGTGTTTTTTTTTAAATTAAAACGAAACATTCATATTACAATATGATACTTCTGTTTTTAATTAACTTTAATTACATTACTAATAAGTTTTTTCTTTGGTCAGCGACTCCAAAACCTTTCAGACTTGATTTTTCTATTATTACATTTCTAGTTCTAAAACTGTAGTAATATTAGTAATCATTGTCATATCTGAAGAATTTTAGCAATCCTGTAGGAAATAGTGAAATAATAAAGATTCCTGTTTGGACAACATTGCATTTAGTAATCAATGAGTTATTATTTATTCCTAAACCTCTTTAACTTTGATCCGTTACGTGTCAAATACAAGATTACAATCTAAATTGTCCAATTAAATTGTGTTTCACATTTAATGAAAGTTGATTGAAACTAGACCCACCTGCCGTACATGCAACGCAATTCTAACAATAGAACGCATAATATTTACTTGTAAAAATACGGAACCGCTCCGAAGAAAACTTTTGTACTCCAAAACAAAATAATCCAGCTACTTAAAGATGCACATATATGGACCAACATCTAACATTGGAGAAAACCTCATAAGAAACTGTCGCTAATACCCAAAGGTTGATGCGACGTTAAATGTGTAATAATAAAAAAATAAAAAAAAAAAAAAAAAACTTGCAAACGATAATGTATGTCTTTTATCATAAAAACCAAATACCGTCCACGTTTGTTTTTAGTTCTAACGGAAGGGCGTTATAACGACTCAGGACCTTGAAATGGAATCGTAACCTTACCTTGACTGATACCGGCGAGCGATCGCAGCGATGAAGACTTTTCCGTGGTCAAACTCCAAGAGGCGTCATCCCCCCACAGCGAGCACAGGATTGTTCACCCTTTCGAAAGCACCCTGTACGCGACGATCGAGCCTCCTGCGCCGAGAAAGTCACCCCTTCCGAGCAAACACGATTACTCCTGGGCGAATATCGTCGACTCGTCAGCGTCGAGCTCGACGAAAATTCAGTGATACGTGCGCGGGGCCAGCTGGTCTCAACGATCGACGCCGAAGGGTGGAGACGTCGGCACCCTAAATCTTGTCGAACTCACGAGATCGAAGAGACTCCGTTCGACAGGATCGATCGTAGATCGTCGGAGACCACGGCGAAAGATCTCGTCAGGTACGCGAACTCGAGCTGCTCTGCCGCGGCTAGCACCGATCGAACTGGTTTGTCGGTGATCCTAGCGTGGTTCACGACTTCTGGATCACCGATCCAGGTGCTCTCGGGTGCGCTCCGCGTGCACGAATCCTGCCGCGGCGCATCGTCGCCCGTGAAGGCCCCACCACGGCCGACGGAACGAAACCAAGCTAAACTGCAGGACAATTCCGCACAGTAGACCGTGCCAGGGTCGAGGATACACCTGGCTCGAGGGACTTTAGCACCGGCTCGAGGTGAGGTGGTGGCAATGACCGTTCTCCTCCGTTGCTCCTCTCTTTCTGAACCGAAACCCTGTCCCTCTTCCTCTACGCGGCAGGCCACGTTTGAGCCTCTTCTTCTTCCTCTTCGCGAGGGGCCTGTTGGTCGCCGCTCTTCTGGCCTCTCGTGAGTCCCCACTTCGACCTGGTTGTCGTCGCAGGTCGTCCGGATGGCCGATGAAAACACGTTGCCTCTTCTTCGATATTATCCTTGCACCTTCTTTTTTTTCTCGTTCCTTCGTTTGGATCCTTAGCTACCGGACGGACGCTTTTCCCTTTCCCGGTCAGGGAACATTTTGGTATTTATGGCCACCTCTGACGTAAAGTTTTGCGCTCTGCTGGCGCTGCCACAGCGACATGTGCAATACGCGCCGCAACTCTGATCAAGATTTATTTATGGTAACCCAAAGTGTATCAACGAAACAAATGAATCTTATTTAATTTTGTTTCGCCTGGTAAGAGTTTGTATAATTTTAACGACAAAGTGTCTTCTTTTATTGTTTATGAGAAGTGGTAAAATGATTTCACCTACCTGGAGCTCTACAACATTTGTCTTCTTCAAATGGTAAAACTAAAATACTATACTTATTCGGACGTAGCAATTATTTAATTATTTTTTGTCATTGCCAAAAAGAGCAGGCAATTTTCTATAGAATCACTAATTTTGTTGTAAATGAAGCGATGGGGGAGATTTAAGAAACAAATTAATTTTCTTAATCGGAATCTTTAATATTTTTATGCATAATGTGATAGTATTTCTTTAGACAAATTTATTAATCTATCATGTGTAATCATTTATTGTAACATAACCTTTCTGATACATTATGTTGAGCAATACTTGGCACTATTAGAAAAAAATAAAAATTATCAACAAACAATTAAAACAATTTAGTCAACATGATTTAATTGAAAATGAGAGAATTTAGCACCAGCAAAAAGGCTTGAATATGAATGTAAAGTAATTAACAATGCAAAGAAATAAAATAAAATTACAAGAATTACGGTTTTGCGATGAATGTAAAAAGACTAATGAAAATGAAACCACTGAAATTTCATTTTATGTTATATAATGTTAACAAATAATGGATATATGTGACAAGAAACAAGAACAAAAAATAGATAAATATTATTATTTGTGGACTGATGGATCTTGATACTAGAATATACAATTTCATCTTCCTTACGGATCGAAAAATAAAAAACCAGATTTTTTTTAATTATAACTATTGACTTATCATTATTGACACCAGTTATGAAAATTGAGAATAAAAAATGTATGTTTCCTTGAGACATACATAGATACCTGTGTTTCAGAGAGAAACAGTGATAAGACAAGAATTTAAAAGTTTAATACTTTATATGGTATTAAAAAGTATAATATTAGTTAAGCAATTTAACATGTCACTGCCAAATTAAAAAAATTTTAAGTAATCATAGTTTGTAAGAATGTGAAAAATGTTATAAAGTTATAATTAACTACGCTTGAAAAAAAAATTCATGGAAACAAGTCATTTTTCAACTTTTTGAACCAAAATAATTTCTTAAATTTTAATCCTCTTCGATGAAAATAAAGAATAACAAAACGTCTAATTGATAGTTTTGACGTTTTAGTGAAAAGACGATTTAGTTTGTCAGTTTTTCGTAATTTTGGAAAGAATATTTATTATTATTTTAACGTTAAGTAACGTAATGTGAATTGTCCAAAGCCAGATGAATCATCATTTGTTGGCTAGTCGGATTCGAAACAAAAATGGAATTGGGTCGTTGCCACTAATTTACTTTAAAAAATTCATATGACTCGCAATTTAAAGGTGATTGCAGCTAGTTGCGACTTATCTTTGGAAGGTAAGTCTTTCGTCTGTTGAGCCGACAGGTTTGTGAAAGAGTAACAGTCACACCGCCCTCTTGTATTCCTGAAACTCTATCACCTGTAGCATATGACATTCGAAAATGCTAGAAATTCTTTGACTGTATTATAGAGAGAATTCGTGGTATTTATTACGATAAAATGCAGCTTACACATTTATTAAACTCCAATTTATAATTAATATCAGTTTAATTCATAACTTATCACTGCTATATATAATTATAGTGAGCTCTAGTATTATAAGCTCCAGTTTTTTATGCATTTATAGAAAATTTGAATGTACAAGAAACTACGAAATGCACATAGCATAATGTAAAAATATATGAAAAGTGAAGTTGATATTGTAATATCCGCAGAATAAAATAAATGTCTGTGCAGGTTCAATTTTTATAGGTACGTTTGGAAAGGTTTTATTTTCCATAAAGATCCACAGTCCAGTTCTAGTAATTGACTTGTCCCGAAGTCTAAAATTCTGGTATTTGATCTCTTTTTTATTCAACGGTTCACATCTTGATTTGTTAGTGAAAAAGTGTCTAATTCGACGAATAAAACCATGAAGATTAATATCGCATATTTCTCAAATAAAAGAGAAAGATAGATAAGTATATTTACAAATATAATTTTTTATTTGTAAGGAAATCTTTAATTCAGTCAGACCCATGAAAAGTTCAAATCAGGAGTAGAAAAGACATTTCGCAGTTTGCTGACTTTTGTTGGTTCGTTGATGCGAGCCAGAATATCCTTTCACAAATAAACCAGCTCGTCAGGCTCCTCGGATATTTCCACAACCCAATACACTTTTACATTGAAGAGATCATCGCTTAAACTTCCGGGAGTCGAAGAGTTTCTCTTGGATAAAGTTCATTTTCATACTTGAAGATAACTTATTTGTTAATATCTATTTCTATGGTTTGTCTGTTACTTATTGTGAACTGCAAGGACTCTACAGTACTGTTTTGCAGTTGTTTTGGCCACTCATTTTCAAAGGGGTCTTCAAAGCGCATTTCGACATCAGAATTTGAACTCCCTGAAGTTGGGAATGAGACTTCTTGACATTTTGTACACGTGACTTTTCCGTTCAGCTTCTTTCAATATCAACTACACTGGCTGTACTTTCTTACCTTTCTCCTTTTCTTCCCCCTTCCTCCGCTTTTCATGTTGTTTTCTTTTTCAACCTTTCCGTATCTTTCTTCGATTTTACTTTGCTTCGAAGATATTTTTGACTAAACTTACCTGAGATGGCAGTCAGCATGTTTTCTTTTTTCACTTTGTAGGATAAAAAGTGTCTTCTGAACCGACTGAGTATCATAGAAAAGTGTAGTAAGAATGATGAATAATTACAGAAGATTATTAAAAAATAAAAATGGTTCTAAGGACTATGGTGCAGCGTTTGTCCTAACGGAGAAACAGGTTGAAATTTAGAAAAAGAAGAAAAGAAGATAAGTATACGAGAAGTTTTATCGAAATGAGTACAAAAGGAAATGATACCTATTCTCACGCACACTTCATTACTGAATTTTTTGTAAAAATCATTAAACTTAGAATGATGCTTACAGTATGCGATACTGATTTATTGACAGTTAAAAAACACTTCCATATAGTTCTTCGCCATTAAAGCTGAATCTGCATTTTCAATTTAATTGTATTCGAATCCTTACATTACTCAAACATTTTGACAAATATAATTCGAAGTGTAATAAGTAGTTGAAATAGTTAAACACTGTAATGAAATCCAGAATTCAAATTTAATTCGAACGTTGAACTATTTGAATTAGATTTATGTATTGGAAAATTGAACCATTTATATATATATACATATATGTATATACCAATCTATCCCGATACTGAATTATTTGAAAACTCTATATTCGGATATTATTCAACTATTCAAGCATTTTGTGCATTTATTAAGTATTCAGGAAAAAGCTACTTCCATCATAATTTGACTATTTTTATCAACCTTTAAAATTATTTTAAAAGCCAGATTCAGAAATGAACCACTAACAGTGTCTGATCGTTCTTAAAAATATAATTTTAATGATTGAACTTAATAAAAGACGCTTCAAGGGTGATAAGTGAAATGTTTTACTAAAAATAAATTGAAAAGTAAACGAAACTTTACTGAATTTTGTAAAGACATATCGAAAAGAAGATTATTCTCGCAAAAATCGATTAACAGCAGTTTCCAAGATGATTTTTGGAAAAAATGAATTTTAATGTATTCTTTACAATGAATTTAATTGTATTATTTCTCATACTGTTTAGAGTATATTAAACAAACGAAATAATGAGATTTTCGAATCGATTATTCTTTTTCAAAATATTTGAAAAAAATATTTTTAATTTATTTTACCAGTCTTTTTAAGCAGATAAAAGGTTTCTTATCAGGAAAATTCGATTACATTGTAAACAAACGTAGTTGAAAATTGTATGGTGATATATGTTTAGTAGGATGCACCAGCCTCTGGTTTTATACCATTCAACTTAGCGACGAAAGTTGCAATACGATATAACTTTTCGAATTTTTATTTTAAATCTAGCGATGATTTTCGCGGAAACGATCTCCTCTAATGCCATACGGCAGGAGATCTAGATACCCACCTACAAGGAAATAATCAGCAAGATAAATTGGATTAATTTATGTAACAAATGTACGAAGGGTTGAAAGTCGTAAATTATTTAAATGATAAGGCTCGATGCCAAATGTAAAATAAAAATATCACCTAAGTGATAAAAGCTAATTACGAGTATAAATTATATTATACGTATATAAATACATTTACTGTGAATACTTTTGTTGGCGCAGTGTTTCTCAAACTACGGACCTGATCAATTTTAAATACAGAATACTTGCTACTACTATTTAATTGTTGTATTTGCGTGACTTCATTTTATGTACAATTTGTATTAATGTATAAATGTTTCTTACTATTTTTCCTGTGTTCGTCAATTATATAAATTAAAAGAAAAATATTATGTTTTATTATTATTCCTTAATATAATATCCTGTATATAAAATATAAGTGAGAAACAGTAAAATTTCATTTTCTTTATGAAATAATAGATATGTACTCAAGGGGTCACTACACACTCTTCGAAAATAAAATTGATTTTTCTTTTAGTTTGTTTTATTAAAATTCAGCCTTTTCCGGATCTTTTGATGCTAATTTTACAATTTTTTGATAGTTAGAAATGGCAAAAAAAAAGTGTTCAAATGATTTTTGACATCAGTCAAAAGTCATGAGATTCTTGTGGTTTTTGTTTATTATTTTTAAATTAAAATCACCGACAGTACTAAATATATAGTGTTGGAGGGGCTTAAACTGTCGAAATGACAGTTTATAATGTATTTTTTTTTATGTTTTACATTACAGTTTTACCTTTGTAGTATGCATTTTGTACTAAAGGATTATCCCGTTAGAAATTATAGTAGTAATAAAAACAATAATAATAATAATAACAATAATAATAATAACCTGCTGCTTTTGAACGACATTGACATCTCTTGAATTTATGGAACAGTGACGCAGCGAAACCTAGTTAATACCAACAAATACGAACATATGTTCGCATCCGTCATATGCAAGGGGACAGTTATCTGAATGCCATTTAATTTTTGGTTATTGAAGAGTATCATCGGTCACGATTATTTGCCAAAGGTTTTCGTTGTATCGAACCGCGAGATACGTCATCCACTTGTTGAAATACCATCCTTTACATGCGTTTGTCAAAAAGAGAAACATTTTTGGAAGAATTTATTACTATGTTGGAACAACTTAAAAAGAAATAAAGAAACAGAAAACTTGCATTCATTTTCACATTTCATTTACAACCTGCTTTTATGTTCAAATAAAACAAAATTATTGGCCTTGCCAATTCTTAATAAACGACTTGCACTAAAAAAGACATCAATTTGTCTAGAATAAAAATTTTTACAATACACTTTTAAATTCTCTAACAAACGAATATAGTGCGTTAAACTTATAGATAAAGGACATTACTTTTTCCATAGAAAATTGATAGAGCTCTAAATAATAAAACTAGAACTCATAAAAAATTATTAGCTAGTAGTATAATAATCTTTTAATTTTATTGTATATTTATAACAATGTTTAATTTGTGTATTTATAATAGTCAAACTTAGATATTTATACAAAATTAGATTTACATTATAACTCTGCATTTTTAGTTAAATTCTTTAACTCTCCTTTAACTACACGTTTCTCTTTTTTACTTTCGTGTACTTAGTAATATTATTTTTATACTATTAGTTAATAACTCTTTACGAAGTCTTAGCATTCTGTTATTATTCTATAGAAAAAGTTGTTTCTTTATAAATTGAATGTATCACGTTCTATTATTAAAAAATTTGAAAGTAATTCAAACAAGTGTACTACGAATTCTTCATAAAGAAAAACATCATCCCAGCGGAAATCTGTGATAAGGTTGAATCGCCATCTTGATATTACGTTAAGAAGATTTTCAAGTAATAAAGTGAAATTACTCGTTATCTATTAGGTTTAGGGCTAATAAAGGACAATACTTTTTTATTTAGAATTCGATACTCTACCATATTTTTGTATAAAAAATACGCAATTCCATTTAGAAAACTGAAGATCACCTTCATTTCTTAGAAAATTGTAGAAATACGAAAGATCTATATACCTGGTTACATTGCGCATAAAAAACAGTATAAATTTGTCTTTTTTCATTTTTTTGTCATGTGCACCGTTCACCTGAAAAAAGCTGGCTGGTAATAGCCTGAACACCCTGTATATTTTGTACAACACAATATTAAATAAAGTAAATGTACGAATGTAGTTACTATTTAATTTTTTTTCTCCCATCAAATAAAAGACATATAGAACATGCGCGTACCACTTCCGCCGCCCTTACACCAAACATTCTTATCTCTGAAAAAGACAACATATTAAACACAATATCTAAAGAATACAATAACTGTCAACATTGCCATTAAGATTGAAGTCCAAAGCCCCCAGCGAAAGGGTTGGAAAGGGTAATAGGAACGATTCCATAATGGCCGAAATCTATTGCGGTAATTCCACGAAGCTAATAGGGTGTCTTTTATTAATATTGTCCCTTCTCATCCCTCGTTGACTGCGACTGGTCGTTCTGCTCTGCGTCTGCAATCCCGTTTAACACTTCCATCAATATGGCCATCACGATTCGTATCGAGCCCACGTGCGAGATGGAGGATTACACCTACGTCGATCTCGGGTTCGATGCGTGCAGATTCGCATCTTTATCGGGCATTCGTGAGTTTCGGAAGCCCCCTGTCAGATCTAACGATCTTAAGATTGTCGAACGTATCGCGCGGATATCTCTAAGTTTCGTGCGTGGATATATCCCCGTCCGACCTACATGCGCTGATGCAGCGAAAAGAATAACAGTGGGCGGGCCGCGTTTTATTTTAAATATAAAGTAGATGGTGAGTCGAGGGTGATCCTGTGGAAATTTTACAGGGTCTGCAGAGTTCGGACGCGGGAAACCCCTGAGGAATATTTGGGAACGAATAGCAAATCGATTGACGAACCATTAGCGCCAATTGATCGAAACCAGAGTTGGGCAGAATTTTATTCGAATAATAGATGATCAGATACTGATCAACAGATACTGTTTACATTGCACAACAAATTTGTACACTTTTTGTATGAAACACAGTAGAATCTCGATTATTCGAATGAATAGAGGAACATGCGTGTTCGGATAAGGAAATTTTCGAGTAATAGAATATCTTTTGTAGTTTCTTGATGTTGATCCTCATCGGAGCTGGGTAAAATACGTATTTTAAATAATAAACAGTAAATAAATATTTTATTTCGGGTCATGCATGGATTTTTAAAAATAAAACATTTTATTTATCACGAAAAATGTTTAAGATAATATTTCAAGTAATATTTCATTTGAGAAACATTGAAAATATTTGCGCCATAGTTCGGAATATTTGATTTATTTAATTTATTATCAGCAAACAAAATATATTTATTTTACTAAATTACAGTGTAAAATATATTTATTTTGGTAATCTAAAACGAACGAAATACTTTTCCTCTGGATTATAAACATACATTCAATGTTGTTCTTCAATGAATGCTTTTATTAAAAATCTTCAATAAGAATCTTCATAAAATGAGTGATGGAAAGAGATATTCTTCAATCGCAAGAAATAGTTTCTCCATCTGTGTATCATATTTACACAGTTTATTTTCAGGTTAAGAACTGTGAAAAGTATTCAATTTTATGCTTTATATTATTAAAATGAAACATATTTTATCTTATGTGTTAGATTATTAAAATAAAATGTTTATTTTCATGCTATTTATTTTTATATCCCATTTGAAATACTATTTTATTTGAATTCTGAAAAATCTTTTATTTAAAGTAGTATTTAAAATAGTTTCTCTACAAATATTACCCACCTCTGATCCTCGTATACATGGTGAGTCACCTAAGATTTGCACCTAAAATATCTCTGTTGCTCTTAATGATGCGAAGACATACCTCCAAAGGAAAATGTTTTCATTAAATGTTGTAGCTGGTCAAAAGACAAATTCAAGTATGTATAATATATCGACCTTCAGATGACATTGAAAATATATAAAAAAGTGTATCGGATGATGGAGAGTACGAATAACAGAGGTTTCGGCTCTAATAGAGAATTTGATAATCGAGGATCTGCGTATGTAAATAAAGAAAGAACGAAACAGACGAAAGAAACATAATTATTCTATGAAATCAGCACTAATATTATATCACAAATAGAATGAAATACAAATAAAAAGCAACAGTAAAAATGTCGAATAGGGGACCTCACCCCAATGACCTTGACCTTGGGATATGTTGTCAAGGAAATGTCCCTGAGTAACTTTTTCTAATAACTTAATCGTCGCTCATTGCGCATTAAAAAGTTATTAAGCAAAAAATATTATTGAATATTATTGTATCCAGATGAGTAGAACGATAATGATAGCGAATGAGCAGTGTGTCTTTTTTTTCAAATTCTCGTTTACCATGGAAAAATCGTTGGCAAACGTAAACAGAGAAATGTTGTTAGGTCGTGGAAACATTTGTATAGATTTGTCTTAGAATTTTACGCAAAAGAAATCGGTTAACACACGCACAAAGGAATATACAATTCTCTGCGAGCGTAATATCCGTTTTTATCTCTCATACCAGTTTTCCAAAGGACATTTCATTAAATCTCCCAGTAATCCCGCATTTCAAACCAATCTGATTACACTTTTGCAGAAACTTATTGCCCGCGAAGATCAGCTTATAACGAAAGGAATCCTTCCTTACTTTTTGTTGGACACTTTCAACATAAACGTAATAATGTGCGTTACACTATATTGTAATAGTTTAACTTTAAATGATCTGGCTAGTTTGTAGTTAACCAAATTAATATTTTTGTTCTTGCTATCTTTTTGAACACACACGATTTAAAATAAAAATAAAACTCAAGTTGCACATAATAAAATCCCATTATTTATTCAGCTTCAAAATTAGTGTAACACATCAAATATCATAGTTTGTTTTTAACTATAAAACGATTATATTACTCGTGATACGTTATTAAGGGGTTAAACCATTTTGGTTGTTTAAAAAAATCGAATTTTGTTGCTTAATTCTTTATTTACCGAATTTCACAAAAGTTTTTAAAATTTTCCATTTTGGTCTTATATCATCTTATAGAGTTGTCTCTAACAAGCTTCCAAATTAAAAAGAGCTTGTGCTGCCATCTGACAATTAACAACGAGCTTCATGCAAGTGGACTTGAAAGTCACAATAGGTTTTAAAGCGTTTAATTAACACAGTACTATGAGAGAATTGACGGGACTTATAAGTCCTGCCAGTAAATAAAGAATTAAAGTACTCTCTATATATACGAAAATGATATGCCGTTAATTAGAAGTCGATAGCGAAAGTGTAAGGGTAGTTTTGAGCTCTAGAAAACTTAGAGGAGCACATCAGCGTAACGGAAACTTTAAATGCATTTCTCTCGAAACAGCATTTTCAAAATCGGTAGACACTCTAGCCTCGCCAATTTTCAATCAATCGACTTGAATCTCTTTTTATGTTTTCCTAGTGAAATAAAATGCTTGGGATTTTTCATATATATTAATATTTGTACTTTTTATGGAACTTTAGGTACAGCAATTTGAAGCTTGTATGTTTTACTTTGAAACGATGCAATTTTATTAAAAATGTATATTTTTAGAAACGGCTATGAATTTTGCTAGTTTTTGGACTAAAGTCCAAGATAAAATATAAATAAAATATTTAAAAATATCAATTACAAAATGTCGATATGCCCTTTCGTAGTTGATAAAGCGATTACCATTATCAATGAGAGGAATTCTGTATCTGTCACCTGCAAATTGTCATCGATGAGAAAATTTAATTTCGTACTCTAATAATAGTTAGCGATGACAGAAACTCTACTGGAATAGTTTATTATAATTACCAATGAGCAAAATTGATTTCCGTCGTTCATAACAATTATTCATATTAGAAATTTTGTTGTCGTTGCTGGTACATAATAGTATATTCTATTGTTCTGGATTTGATCAGCATAATTTTTCGAATTCGCATCAAAATAGCGTTTTTGTTGTTCTGAGAAATGAAAGGATAGTACGATAAAAGAAATCCTAATGCTGGATTAATCGTTTGTTCAAAACCCTCCGCAAAGCTTAAAATATTATAAATTTGTACTAACATCATATGGATTAAAAAAACACTTACCTCACTATTGCATAATCAAAATACACCTAACCATAGGTGCGACGACATAGTTTAATAAACTTTTTCGATTTTCTATTTCAAATTACCAGGAGAGCCAAAATCACCAGCGCCAGCGAATAACTTTTTTTTTGCACACATGCATATTATTTTATAAATAAATAACGAAATATTTTTTACCAAAAAAAAAAATTTTTTATTTGCTTTCCTTAATCATACCTTTAAGGGGGAAAAACATTCATTCAATTTCATGCAATAGTTCCTGAGAAAAAAATGATTGAAAATATGCTTTTTTTTGTACGTTCACGGTGAAACGCTCCCTTAAAATTAAATTGTTCTATTATCTTTTTAAAATTAATTAATTATTTAATAATTGTTTAACAAAGATTTTGGTAAAATATTATGTACTAAACTTTTTCTTCATTGTTTTAACATACTTATTTACTTTTTTTACCTTTTTTATCGAGTAGAATATTTTTATTTACTGATTTGATTTTTGTCCTTATTTCTCATATACTCATCGCACTGTGCGTCGGGCAATATCTTGACGAAGAACAACAACGATCGACGAAAAAAAGATCCATGGGAAGGATAGAAGGACGACTGGTGGGGTTGAGCCTCGTGGATTGGCTGCGCGATACCATGGGCTGCAGCTGAGGGGATGCGTTGGAGGGTGCGTTCTCAGGTATATATACTCCTGTCGGTGGCCCGAGCGGCCGATCTGAACTTTCGAATCGTTCGCCAGGATACAGAAAGCTTCTCGACCAGATTAATCTCTTACCTTCACGAGCATATAATAATCTCGAATCGACTCCTCAATCGATCGGTGAGTAAGTGTTGCGAATTGAATTTTATCCACATCGAATCCGCGCCGTTTGTGCTGTAATAATTATGGATAATTGTGACCTATTCGCTGTGTAATTATTGTGATGTGTGCCATTGTTCGGAGCCGTCCTGTAAAATTAACGTTTAATAATATTGAGGCCACGGACGCAAGTGTCTTCAAAATAACAGTTACCTCGAATCGCCATTGGTTTGATGAAAACCAGATGGTGAAATCAATTCTGACGCGGATCTATCTTTTGCAACATTACTAGTTCTTTGCACGTAAAAATAACTGAACTCTTTCTGCGTCTTAAAGGAACGTCGTCTTATATTGTGGATACGGGACAATGTTATTCCGACATTTTGTTAATCTTTCTTTTTGAACGTCGATCGGTTTGATCTCGCTCCTGGTTTCTGTATAGTTCTACTCTGTAGCTTTAAACAGTTCATCTTTTATTAAACACATTGGATATGATTTTTTTTCTTTCGTTAAACAGGCTATTGCAATTAACAACCATTAATAATTTCACATGCGTGAGGTTATACATTTCATCATATTTCTAGATTTACGTCGTTGATAATTTCATGTGAGTTAGGTCTTTTTATTCATAATCGTAATTTATATTAATTCATGTTTTACCTCCCTGATATTTTTATTTATTTCTGTAAGAATTTTTAACAAAATTTATTCGAAAGAGGATCAAGGGACGGACGATCGAATCGTCCATTAAGTGACACCACTTCTAACATATGGTAGTTGAGTTGAAAGAAATAATAAAGCACCACGATTATTTGATTATGAATGAAATATATTTTGTGTGCTTCGAGTTTTTTAACGTTCAATGAATATAGTTGAATTACAAAATTACAACACATACGTGCAATTTATTGATTACAGTGATACCTATTATCAAATGTACAATGGTATTTATTAACTTACTCTTACTGTAAAAGTTTATTAAAAGTATAAACGTATATTTTAGACAATTATTGAAAATTATATGCAAAGGGGAAATATGACAAATATTTTAGATCGCCACATAATACATTTAAATAGAGATCGTTTGTAGGTGTGTGACATTTACTATTTTAAGAAATTCAATATTTTGTAGTCAAGAAATAACGTTAAGTTTCATTTACTTAGCAATATACACCAACAAACAATTAATCATTCTAATTATTTGAATATTTTTATTTCAGAAATCACATATCTAAAGTACTTACATTCATGAACGCCTATAGGCTTTCTCTATTCGTTGTACTCCGATACATTTATGAGATGTATACTTTAAAAACGAAATATTTTAGCATTTAAAAATGTCTACTCAGTGATTCAATTACAAAGAAATTTACCTCGCAAAGAACGTAAACCTCTGTTTGATCAATTATTTACTTTAAAAATATTGTTTTCATGGTTGATATAATATTTATATCACAAGTCTGTCGTAAAAGAAGAATGAGTTTGAAATTTGTACTCCCTGATCGCATCGATATCTCGTTATCGATCCGATTATTCGAAGCGTCTCTACTTCGCATCTGTTATAAACGACATCGCAATCAGTTTTACATATTCAGCGAGAATCGCATCGTCGATGTCCGCCATTTTATCTTTAACGGACACGAGTTTCAATTTTCAATCAAGCAAATGCAAATCAGATAACACCCAACGGCTAACGGAATTTTCCCATTTCTTTTATTTATTTATTTATACGAGCCGAGAATGCGTGCGAAACTTTTATCAACCGGAAGTGACGGTTCTAATTTCCAGTGTTAATTACAAGAAAATCACGTTATCCTTTTAAACCTTGGAGACAAAAAGTTTTTCGATTAAAGTATTCTTTCATTGGCTTTTACTCAAAAGTAGAAATATCGGATTTGCGGTTTCTGTCACAGATATCTTGAGTCAATATTTTTACTGTTTATATGCAATGTAATTTTAACGTTTATTTATGTATTTATTTTATTGCTTCAAACCATAAATAGCTTATACAGATAATTTTAATATTTGAAATGATGTCTTATTTATATCAAACTAGTTTTTAAAGTGCAAAAGAATGCTGTTGTAAAACGCAGTAAAAAATATAAAATTATTTGTATTTTTATAAACACCGTGTCAATTTTAATAATTATTATCAAAAATGGATACGTATTTCCCAAGATGTCTTTGGATGGTTTTTAATAGAAATATATGGTGCTACGTGAATTAAAATGATGAAATAGATGTAATATTTATTGGTTTCGGAGCAATTAAGAAATCTAAACGAAGACCACTTACGTTCAATTTGTATCCCGAGAAATTTAATTAACGACTCTTTTGACTGAATGAATTTCGTAGATTTCAAAGTCAATAGAAGTTACAATAATCTAATATTAATTATCAAACGGAACTAATAATGGAAATAAACTATAAGTATTATAATAAATAAATCCATGGTAATAAATAAAATTATGGTCTAATAAATGATGTGGTGAAAGAAACAGAAAACAGTATTTTGTGATATAAGAGAAAAATTGTTTTCATATCGTGAAAACTAAACATTATATTAGTAAATATTATATATTTCTAATTAGGTTTTGCTTTTTTTTTTTATCTCTTCTCGTTCTTCACAAAATATTGTCACAATATCATTTTCTTCGTACAAATATTTAAAAGTTTTCTATTCATGTTTTTACCCAAAAATGTTAAACTTTTTCATTTACCAACAAAGCATAAAGAGAATAAGAAATTATGGTACATTCGGAACTCTAACACGATCAATTTGTAATTTTCGTTTATTTTTTGATGAGATCTTGTTTTCTGAAGAATGCCTGCATTTATAAAGATACATTAAATAGCAATGCAGCGTGTGATTCAATAACACATATGTATAAGTTGACACGAGCTGATGCTTTATAAAAACAATAAGAAGGAAACGAGAAGACAATTTTACAACTTCTGATTCAGTTTGCGAGAGAATCGTGTTTAAAAGTCCACTCCACAATTACAGCTAAAATATGGCTACATAAAATTGACGAGTTCCTAGATACAACTAGGATAAAAAGGTAGATGTCAACTTTTTTATTCATTATTAATTACAAGATTACTGAAACTGATGTCGTTGCTCTTGTATGCATAGCTGCGTCCGTCTAATTACGGATGCATGAAGCCTCGACAACGTGTTTTGATTTTCCAAGTCTTCCAATGCGTGATTAATACTTTGTATTAATTGGCCCTGAGTTCCAATACCCTGACTACAAACTTTCTCTTTGATACGACCCTGCAAATAAAAATCGTGGGGTCTAATAATTAATGATCTTGAAAACCAGGCAATTGATTCTCTACGAAAATTGATATTTTTCATTCAAAAAGGTTCTTATTTTTCAAGTAGAGTATGATGAAGCACCATCATGTTTGGAAATTATTAGTTTCGAATAGCATAAAGCACATTATCTAATAATGTTAATAACTTTACACGTATTTAATGTAGGTAGGTAATGCTCCCCTGTTAAGGTCGACGACAGAAGCTGCGGTCCAATTATGTACATAACTACCGAGTATTTCCGCTCATACAAGAAAGTAAATACTGTTTCTTTTCTTAGAGTCATAAAATAGATTTTTCTTTTAAATTCTTGTTGGTTAAAGTTTTCAAAATGTCTATATCAGATAATACTTAAAAAATTAAAAATTTGCCAAATTCAACGCGAAAATTTAAGGGAGTACTCTTTTATCTTGTGTCAAAATAAATTATTTTTAGTATTCTTTTTCTTTGTATTTATGTCGACAGTCGCATCGACTTCGACTTTAGCAACTCCGATTCTTTTTACGTAAAGCACATGCAACTAAAACATACTATACTGTGCAAAAGTCTCAGGTCACTATAGAAAGATTCGATAAATAAACATAATTAAATAAACATAGACACTTAAATAAATCTATGCTAATGAAATAAATATGAATCATATTTGTTATTATGCAGCGTTACGATTTGGGAATACCATGCGTTTGTTTAGATAAATTCATAGATTGTTTAGATAAATTCATCAATAATACATGGTCACTTGTACAACTGGACTAATACATTTGTGGAAATTTACAAGTATGCATAAGTTTACTTCGAACCTTTAAAAATATTTTATTGTGATGCGGAAATGTGTTTCTTAAAAAAATTATTTTTGCCGTGCTAAGAGCGGATTTACAATGCACTGTAAATAAAAAATGATACTCCTTTTTTTTCTTCTTGCATCTTTCATAACGAATCACTTCGTGACATTGTACACGTCATATTCGATCACACCCAGTATATTTATTGATTAGACTCCCTTTGAGATTGTAACACAATATGGAGACAATTGCAAAAATGATCGAGACATTTTTGAAGGCCGCGATACGGATTACGCAGCGTGTGGGATGCTGCAGGAATATTCGTCTTTGTTTTCCAAACAGCTTTGTTGCCGGATTATCGAGCTTCGAAGAGTGCCTTTTATGCCGCTGTTTTCACCTAACGATGTGCATTCTTTTAGTGCACGGTCTACGATAAACCGGGTAGACAGTCGATTTGATCTGTTCCTCGGCTTTATGAAAACTGGTCATAGGGCCAGCTAAGCCGTTACCAATCCAACGATATTGTCCTCTTAACGGGCCCCTAAAAATTGCTGAATTTATTTACCAATATTTTTCGAAACGTAGTTCACAATAATTGTCTCGTTTGTAGAAATAAGAAAAAATTGTTTCAAATCACCCCATTCAAGGACATTCAACATTTTTGGGACACCCTGTATAGTTTCAAATGGGATTATCAGGAATACATGGGCAACTAAATGTGAAAGGATTGATTGCGTTTGGTAAATTCCTTGTCAAGCTACACCAGAGCATAGCAATTTTGCACCAACAATGGTTTTAAATAATGAACGTGTCCATAAATGTTTGCAAATGGGAATAGGCAAAAGAATAGGAGTTTTTCAGTTACAATTGTTATAAACATTAAAAAGTTCAGAAATTTTTCCAAATGGGAACACTATTAAATCATCTGACATTGTGTGGAAGACTCCACCTCGATCGGTTCATTCCGTGCCGAGTTTCAGCAAAGAATTGGAATTTTGCAGTAACAATTGTTATAAACATTAAGAAATTCATAACTTCTCTAAATGGGAACATTATCAAATCTTCTGACATTATATATGGAAGGTTCCATCCCGCTCGGTAATTTCCTCGCCAAGTTACATAAAAAAATAGCAATTTTTCAATAACAATAGATATAAACAATAAGAAAAATCATTTTTGCAAAGTGATCAACTCGAAAACGAATCCGGCAGCAAAATGTAAAGGGTTTCATCGTTTTCATCGAATTCAGGCCGAACATGAAATAGTACATTTTTACAATAAAAAGTGCAATAAAATGGTAAAAAATGGAAATAGGTCAAATGTTTTTTCAAGCTTTCAAGAGCCAACAAAGCCCTACCAGATGCAAGAAGATTCAATTCGATTAGCCAATCCGTTTCGGAATAAGAAGCAATACAAAATGTTTCGGTTTTTTGACAAAAAAACGGGTAAAAAATTAAAAATCTCAAAATGTCGAAGTAACGGGACCAATCGGCGAACATGCTCTACAAGATACAAGAGGTTCATTCCGATCGGTCAAGCCGTGTGGGCGTACAAAGGTAACATACATACAAAAAAAAATTATACATGTCGAATTCTTGTCATATCCTCCTCTTTTTTCGAAGTTGGTTAAAAAGGAATGATATTTTTCTAGATGATAGGCATCCATAAAACCACCAAAGCTATTATGAGTACAACACCCAAATTGTATGTTACCTTGTACCTTGATTTTTTTATAAATCGTTCATAACCACCTTCGAAGGCCAAAAAATTAGTGTTTAACCGAGACTACGGTCGAATCTAGTTCAGTATCGTCATCAAAGAGTATGGAAAATTTATTTCAGTATTGAAATCGATTTGGTATAATTTAGGCCTTCGGATTAGATTAAACTTCAAAAATATTTAGGGTACACGAAATGTCACCTTATCAGATAAATTTCAAAAGGGACCTTTCATAAGATCTTAAGTACCCGATCGAAAGGATTCTTATGCGAGTTTCTACATTCTTTTCAACGATCGAGTGACTTCGGCTCTACTTCAAAACGACTTTCATGCATTTATCTAGGTACTCCAAACGTGACATAATACGTCAACATTAATGGATCGCAGAACAGTAATAGATTTAATCTTTTAAGACCATTGATGACATTATTACAGATCAAATGTTTGCACTTATAAAGCCTCTAACACTTCTTCGTGTCGAAAGAATACTTTAAATGAATGAAATTTAAATCTTCTAATTTTTGAAAGTAAGTATAGGATTTGTGGTCTGGTTAATCGTACCGTTCTGTTCGTTAATAATTGTTTATGTGAACAATTTAGATACTTCGTCGGTTCTGTGCAATCTTTCAAGATGCATAACATAACAAACTTTTTAAACTGAAAACGATTGATTTAGCTTTTTATTTGCTTACGTTGGTTTTTTCATTTTATGTTGATAGCAATTCAGTGAGAAAATTATTGGTGCATTAAGAAAATTAAAAGGTTTCATAAATTTAAGATAATACCGGTTCTCCACGTTTTCCCAAATGTATTTTACACGTATATTATATTGTAGGTAAAATAATTGTTGAGTTTATTATATATCATTCAAAGTAACGATTAACAAAGTATGTGTCAATAAAACTAGTTTATAAAATAAAAAACAAAAATGTACATTCAATGGCACATTATATGAATTTTTCAATTTTTTTTCCATTTTTTTTTTTCAATTTTTTTCTGACATACGGTCACATTTTAGGCTATATCTCGAGTTAGAAACGTCCGATTGGGTCGCACAAGACGCCATTTTAAAGAGAATCGAATTTCCAACAATTGTTTTTCACGTTATTTTCCAATCGGTTCAATAGTTTAAGTGTTACGAGCCAATATATATGAAAAATTTTAACTTTTTCGGCTAAAATAGAACACGAATATTTCATCCATCGCCATGGAAAAATATAAATTGTCAAATTATGTCCAATTTCTTATTGCCTACGTATAGATCGCACTTTTACGAAGAAAACAAGAGTTTGTTAAAGAAAATTTATGGATAAATACCGGAATTAAGAATAATTGAGTAAAGGTACAAAAATTCCAATTTTACTCTGTTTTTGTATTTTTTTCCTATTTATATGGGAAACATTTATTTAATTAATTTCAATTAGAAATAATTTCGGCCTTTGCTCTGTCTTCTGTTATTCGTTGGGTTTGTTTCTTTGATGAGTAACCAAATGTAATCTCCCAACATTCTTTCATCCCAATTTCATATCCTTGATAGGCCAGCTTAGTAGGCCAAAAAAATTGTGGCATTGAATGTACATTTTGGCTGTAAACTAATCAGTAAATTACACAGTTCGGTGGTTTATCTTGCTCTTCTGTCAACGCAATTTTTAATTTCACATTTCTTTTTCTTTCCGTGTCACAAATTGCTGCCATATCAAATCCATATCCTATCACTGATTCAGATTTCCGTTTCACGGCGATCTAATCTATTGTATTGATAAGGTAATACAATTTCGTGACATCGATATTTTCGAATAAGCAGTGGAGGTTTCGCTAATAGGATTTAACCTTCAAACACTAAATTATTCGCTCAAAGACATTGTGTATGATAACGAATGTTGATATATGAAGGATTTGATACATAGGATTGGATTGATATAAGGATGTTGCTATATATAAGTAGAATAAAATCGAAGACATCGAGTATGGTCCTCTTTCTTTCGTCTTAAACTCTCCTCGATAATGTCGA
This sequence comes from Hylaeus anthracinus, assembly GCF_026225885.1. Lineage (NCBI taxonomy): Eukaryota > Metazoa > Arthropoda > Insecta > Hymenoptera > Colletidae > Hylaeus > Hylaeus anthracinus. Next base: position 7,886,731 of record NW_026534344.1, on the reverse strand, counting down.
GGCTCTGATAACAGAGATTATATAGTACTTCACTTTTAAAAACTTTCCTTATGGAAAACAAGTATGCCTCTCGAGTGAATGTAATTTAGAGCTGGGAGTACCTGTCGAATATTATTGGAATATTCGAAAACTTTAGTGTTTTCAGTATATGTCGTATAGAATTCGAATAAATAGTATATTTATTATTATATATGTTATTTATAAATACTGTATTATTATTTATTTAGTCGGTGATTTTTGTTAATAATTAAAAAACGAAGGCCCATCCGACATTTCTGCAAAGGAAATTGTTGTTCAGAATTGTTTCAGCTACCCCCCCCCCCCCATTTCCGGCTTTTACACTAATTCTGGGACACTCCGTATAGTTACTATTCAAAAACAGTTGAATCTTCGTTATATGGATCAATTGGGAGTTAAAAGTGTTCAGATTAGAGAATTTTTCCATAACAGAATAAGTACGACATTTTCGAATTACCTGAGAAAGAATCTTTGGTTATGGAACTTTTACAAAGAATATTAAATAATTTTATATTTGAAACATTTAAAGGAATATTGCGAAAATGTTTTAACTAAAAAAAAATAGCTCTATAATTACTGGTTTGATATATAAGGAAATATTTAGGAAAAAAAAGTTTGAAATAAATTACATATATTTTCTATTAAAAACTTTCAAAGCTTTAGAACACGTGTTAATGTTCAAATTAAGCGCTCAAATTTTTCAGAAGTTTTTTTTATATATTTGCAAGGTATTTCGAGGGTGAATAACATAGACTTTAAAAATCATTAAAACAAGGAACATTCTAATACACCGATCGAGTCGTCTAAGATTTGTACCTAAAATAGGCTTTTAATGATACGAAGATATGTCTCCAGAGGAAAATGTTTGGTTCGAAGGAGGACATACTATAACAGGCAAAAAAATTAATTCTAGGTCATATTTTCCGAAATCTGAAGATTACTGGCGTTTTTATTAAACGGGGTGGGGTATTGTCATTAATGTAATTTTTTATACTATGTATTTTCATTTATCGAAATATTCAAAGTATTTAAAAGTCAAGTTAATGTTTCACTTTAATTTAAGAAACAAAATGTTAAAATACTGAAATATTCTACATCCATTCGAAGCATTTGCGTACCTATTCATCTTTTTAATATTAAATTATTCAAATAGTCTGAACTCTAACGTAATTACAAAAGTTGTAAAACAGAGGTTGAACATATATACAAGCTAGACAATGCCCAATTCAGCAATTCATTGCGCCACATCTGCAGTTAATTCAATATTCAACCTAAGAGGTACGTGACAGCACAAAAACAAATGTTTGTCGAGCTAAATGTACCTAGCTTTCGAGATAGATGGAATATTTCATCATATTGACAAGAGTGGATCGAAACTTGCATCTTATTTTGCAAACACTCAATATATCCTTTATCCTGATGTGAAACGTTCACTTTGAATACATCAAATCTGATGATGTTCTTGAATCCACCGAGTACAAATTATTGGATTTCTGATCATATTTGATATTTCCAATTACAAGTTAAACTTACAAAACGGAATCAAAAGAAAAAACATTCAACAATTTTTACCAGCAGTTCAGAAACAAAACAATCAAAACATGAAGAACAAAACAGATAAAGCAGAAAAGGAAAAGAACCGATGCAGCAGAACAAATAGATACCAAAAAACGAAAAAGTACTTAAGAAATACCGAAAAAGAATCTAATAAATCATGGATAATTCCGTCCGCAGATATTCCGTCGAAATATTTAATGAAGCTCGAAAAAGAAAGAACAAATTTTATATAATTTTTTTGATCCAACAAGGTAGAAACACACGCTTAAGAAAATTTTTAATTTATAGATCTTAAATATATTCTACGATCACTATAGCTCTCAATTGTTCACCAGTCTTTTTTTGCAGTGTTCATTTGCGCACATCGTCAAACAAAATAACGCTATATTAAAGACATTATAAACCCGGTTTAGTTTGTTCCTGTGCTCAATAAATCATACTGACAGTGTGAAAACAACTCATCGCATAATTTCTTTATAAACAATTTCTGAATATGTATACTTCTCTTTTTAGGGTCGGTAAAGCGTATGCCTTCTAAAAACCTAACTACAATGTAGGAATTTCTTTTTCAGTAAAGAAGACTATTTCGGTAGCAAGAATGCAATCGTCTCCAAATGTTATATTCTTATACTTCGTCGTCTTCGTTCTTGGAACTGAGACTGTTCTCGGTGAACCGGAACCAATGAGCAGACCAGAGGTGACATCAACCGAGGACATAAAACAAGTTGTTGACCACTACTTAAACTACCTTAAGTTCGTCGGAAGGCCTAGGTACGAAACGAAATCGTAATGGACTGTTTTAACTCTTTTCTGCTACATAAGGACAGTAAACGAGTAGTAAATACGAGTAAATGTAAGCACTTGCATGACCTTCTTCTCGCGGGTGGACAGCAGAGTAGAAAACAGACAATATTGAAATAAAATTGATTATCGTTTAGATACATGGTAATAACTATGGTTTTTACTGTATTATCATAACGCGCATACAACCGGGTTAAACGGGTTACTCGGGGTACAGATGTCTTGTGTTACCTGGTTAGATGGGTTATTCTATAATACGAAGTACCGGAACCCGGTACGGGTTAGGGTTCGAATCCCTGTTGACGATTATAAGTTCGGAAGTGAATGTGTTGATTGCATGTGCTTTGGGTAGAAAGAATCGTTGTAACCTTTTTTTAACGGTTACTGTAACATAATTAGGTACGGGAAGAGAGTCGATGATTCATCCGCCATATCGAGTGCCAATCGAGCTTTGGACACGTTGAAAACGATCCTGGACGCTTCTCAACAATCGCAGCAACCGAGATTTGAGAAAAGGACGCCGGAGAGAAGTCGGTTACTTCACGAACTTGAAAGCTCTGATAACAGGAAGCATGGTTCAAGAATTGACGACCGACCTTGTCACGTGTTAGATGTAGTTGAAAATTACTACGACGATGTACAATAAAACGGTTTGTGCGTGCTCCTACATTTACAGAGTATACTTATCCCCCGATCTACACGATAGACACGTTTCGCATTCGTTTGTCTAAAAAACAAAAACAAAATGCAAATAATTTAGCCAGTTATTAAATGAACATCATTTATTTCAATGTAAAATAGAAGTGAAATGCAAATGAAAAATAAAAAATGTCAGTACATACTTTTACGAAACAATAGATATACAAAGCTACAATTTTATAGTCATATTTTTGGTTTTTACAGATATGACTTTTCTATTCACTTTATTTACAATTTGTAAAGGTTCGGTCGAATTATAAAAATGCTACAAAAGTTACAACTATGTATCATTAACCATTAAATGTAAAATCTTAAGAATGTATTCATGGCTCCTGGTAAGGTCCTCTGTAATGACTGATTGTTATATAAAAAGAAGGAAAACATACTTCTTTCTAGTAAATATTCAAGTTCATTGTCAGCGTTTACAAACGAATGGTATTAAAGAATTACTAAATAAATACATGTACAACCAAAATAGTTATGTTCGACAGTATTTACTTTTACAAATCCGTTTCTTTGAAAACCGTGTAAAAAAAAAAGGTGTCATGTAAATCGGGAGTAAGATGTATCCGTCTTTCTAACACTAAAATTTATTGTTACTTCTTGATAAATTATTTATCGACATCAATCCACAGAATTTTGCCCGCGGTACAGTTGGCGTGAACTCTTATTCGAGCAGGTTCCATTTAACACCTATACTGATAACGAAATGAAGATTTTTGTCGGGCAGCTTAAGGGGAGGTTACCGTTCATGACGATGAAAAATTCGATTTCTCGAAGGTATTTAAAAATTTACAGCGTCGGCTTGGAAATAGGTAGCTGTTTTTTTCGAAACAGTATTTCTTAGAGCGCGGGGTGCGCTACAGCTTCAACAGATTAACCGATTTTCATAATAAATGGAAAAGAAATCCAATTGGCGAGACTATCACGAAGCGACTTTTGTTAAAAATTGATTTGCACATTTTTTGTTCGTTCATTGACGCAAAAGAAAACAGCAACAAAATTCGTTTTCTTTTTCAAACGGCTGCCATTTTCTTATGCAGAGGATTTTTAGAAAATGAAAAACGACAAGGGCTCTCAAATTTATTTTACGTTTACAATTCGAAATCCATTTTTGGTTCAGATAAACTAGCAAGGATGTGAAGCGCCCCGCGCAGAGCAAACGACGCCGTACATTTATTTATTTGATCTGAGCTGGAGCCACCATTTTGGACTCTTTTTACACACAAAAATTGAAATTTAACTTCCAATTATACAAGAATATATTACTTTGAAACTTATACCCGTAAGTATTAATTTTATATTAAAACAAAATTCCAGAAGTTCACGTATGTTTCATGCATCTCAACGGTAACCTCCCCTTAAATATATACTACGCAAATAAAATATTTGATTGTTCGTTTATATAAATAAATTATATGCTTATATGCATTTCCTTGTGAGGCGAAGATGCAATTCGAAATAAATTAAATTTCACGGGATGTCGTTATAAATATTCTATTATCTATTGAAACGTGTCTAGGTTTGTAAGTCTAAACGAACTAAAGCCAGGGATTTAGCAACGAAAGTTTAAATTAGATAGAAGTGTAACAATAATAAATATATTCCAAGGTATTTGGAGCATTATTTAAACAACGCACGCAGTGCGCTACATAAAACGTTTCTAATATATTCCCAAATATTCTCTGGCCAGTTGTATCAAAAAAGGATTTAGTACGAATGAGAGCAGATCCAAGGTAATACAACTAAGATATTCACGCTGGAAGAACTATTCAAGAACAATCATACAGCTAATATTAGGTTGTCTCAAAAGTTTTTGACTGGCAGTAAGTAAACGATCTTATATTTTAAAAGTTAATGTTGTCCTTTCCAGTCATCGTCTAACCATCGTGGAAAATATTTCATTCATATCGAAGTGTTGTTCGTGACATTTCGTACGCCTTTAATTATGGAAAATCGACGAAAGCATTTACGACGAGTGAAGTGTCTTAACGATTAAATTGCATTAAAAAAGGCAACAATGCCAATGACATTGTAAACGAAATGTACATCGTTTATAAGAGTAATTCTATAAGTGTGTTAAGACAGTTCGCGGTTAGTTTAGGATGTGATGGTACTTTTAATCCGAATGGATCAGAGACATACCTTATCAAGACCTTCATTGATGAAAATACGCAATATACTGTTCGTGAATTGGCGGATACTTTAAACATTCCCTAAACAATAATACACAATCATTTTAGAAAGCTCGGTTATGTTAAATAGGCGGGGGGGCGTCGTATTCCAGCAAGATAACGTTCAGGTTCCACGTTTCTTTAATCATTAGAAACAAATTGTTAATGTTTCACTGGAATGTTTTTTCTTTGCATTAAAAAATACTCCCGTGGTAAAAGGTTTATCTCAATGAATGACCTAAAAATGCAGTGAAAGACAGTATTACACTGCATCCACAGAGATGAGAGAAGGTAATAGGGCAAAATGGATCCTATAGAGATCATTGTCAGTAACGTAACATAAAACATAAACTATTGTGTATGTATTACTTACTAAAAAAAACGAAAGGAACTTTTGGGACAACCTAAGTATACAACACGAACATGCTAAAGTAAAGGCAAAATAGACACGTGCTTTGGGATGCCATGAAACGTGTAAGTACATAAAGATTAAGTGATCCGTTACAACACCTTAGTGCCTGCGTATTTAATGTAAAACATATTTTTACATAAAAAATGCAAACTACACATGTGTAACTACTGAAGCATATGGTCGTGAGTTGTCGTATTTTACTAACGCTTCGTGCGCCAAAAGACTTATGGACAGTCATGGTAATCAGTTGCTAATGATTCCTACTGCCGATGCGAGTTCAAGATCTCCGAATCGGAAAAAAATATTCATGATGCATAAAGAAATGATCAGTTTTCAGCATGCAATTAAATGTCACGCAAAATTACGCAAATGAAACCTTTCATCCCTGTCCTTTCTTTGAATGGAGAGACTATGCAGACGGAATAAAGATCTTCGGGCAATTTGGTACATTTATGGGGCGGTCGCATTGTTGGACTATTGGATTGAAGTAGAGACCATCTCGACATTTGTAGGGTCCTGATTTTTGTCCTCGATCGCATTCGTAATAATATCTACAGTCGGTTTCGTCGGGTATTTTAACAGATTCTGTCGGTGGACATTTCTCTGATCCACCTGGCGTGTTTGGCGAAGTTGGCGAAGTTGTTGTGGGTTGGGTTGTTGGTGTTGACGTTGTAGGTGTCGTTGGTAAAGTTGAAGGAAGCGGTGGAGGTTCTGTACCATTACAGCAGGTTACATTCCATGGCCAATCGCAGACTTGCAGTTCCTCGTTGTAGCACAATCTGAGGTTTTCATCATTACTTACTGGACACTCTTTCGGTACAGGCACTCCATGGTTGCACTTGAAAAATTTGTGACAATCGTTTGGATCCGGGATATGAACCGCTTCTTTTCCATCTTCCATTGGACACTCTTTCGGAATGTCGGCCCATTGAGCATTGGTCAGAGTGATTGCCACAGCTGTCGCGGTGACAATGGCCACCAAGTATAGATCTAAAAATTGTAAAGCAGAAGCCATATTAACGTGCATCATACTTCTGTGAATAGTTATAATTTTAATCCTGAGTATTCGTTCAAATATCCAATAAACGACTGTAACGATGGTTTTATCATGTTCGTGTTAGATTAGACGGTCTTCTATCCTGGCATTTATCAAATTTGGTATGCTATTGAATTTTATCTATTAACGATAATCAAATGACGTAGTGTATCGAAGTGCGAGTAACTGTACGCGGTTTTTACATGTAGAGAACGTCGTTTGCCTCTTAGAAATAGTCATTTATTTTATTGTCTATTATTTCGTTGAATAAAATACAAGTCGAGACACAAATGTAGCTGTTTCTCTAAAAATTACATTAATAATTCTTCGAAAGTAAATATTATCGCTCCATTCAGTAGGTAACGCCACTAACGTTGACAATTTTGTGAGAAACTGTAATAAAAGGTATGAAAAGTATTTTTAAAGATCTTTATTTTATATATTTTTTAGCGTATAGATTTAAAAACTAATCAAGCTTTTTTTACCGCATCAGTCAGCGATTGTTCAGAAAACTTGTGCAACGGCGTTTCAGTACAGAAGTTGCAGCAATTTAACACGATTGCTGTGCGTAGGTAATACTTTCGTAATTTGCATTGTGCTTGACAACTATTGGTCACACATACAATAATATTTTCGGCAATATTAAGTGTACATTTGCCAGTGGAAGTTAATTTGAGAACTCAACGACCAGACTGTGATAATAAGGAAATTTTCATTGCTGTTTTGTGTAAAGCGGCTTATGCACCGATTCAGGAGTTTGTCTCTTGATTTTAGGTGTATCTATGATTTTTCTAGTATACCATGAAATAAGCTCACTAACAATAAGCCATATAAGAATGAAAAACTACGCCTTCTCCAAATTCCATCACACGATGCAGTTAAATCATGTTTCCAAAAGAAACTTCTCTTCTTGTGCTGCTGCCTCTATCCTTTTTCTTACAAATAATTTCGATTGTATCGGCCGTGTAAGGTCCATAAAGGCACACAACTTTTCCATTCCATTTAAATTGATTCGCAACAAACATATGGCAAGTATAATTCGGCAATTAATTGCACGTCCTTTATCAATGAACAGTCAATTAAGAATGTAAGACAATGTTCACAGAAATGATAGATTTGCACGTTTTACACGTTTCACGTTGTGAGAAATTTTTTGAAATTTTCTAAATACTCACGTCTCATGGCGAAATCATACGTAATCACTGGGTTTGCGAACAACACTTGGCACTCAGTAATAGGCAACTGTTTATTTCGTATATACCGAACCACTTTTATATGTGGCGAAATTTTATATCGCTAATCTAACATGAGTCTTTAAATTGTCGAGTGTTATTAATCGTTTTTCAATGTTTCACCTTGATGGTGGATTAGCCACTTTCATGCTATTTATCTTGTTAACTTCAGATAAAATAAATATACTCAATCTAAAGCATGTTTCCTTTAATAACATGTAATTCACTATTGCATTGTATTAACAAACCATTGAATAGAAATGAAATTTAAAAATTCCAATCCATCATTTTTGCAACGCATAGCAATTTTTTACACGCCACAGTGACGAATAACACTACTGATTTTTAAATGACTTCGAAATTGACCTCAAGGTCATTTCAAGGACACCATCAAATGCATCATTCTAAACTGTACAACTAGTACTTTTTCAGAAACTGTAACCTTTAAGAAATAATTAGCTTAAACGATACCATCTCCACAGGTTGAGGGGTGTTTTCTACTCCTAAAGAGCGTATTTAGTTGAAAGAAGAAAACACGTATTTAATATCTTTCGGTGTTTAATAAGTACGTTAAATTTCATTAAAATCAGTGACTTGCAGTTAGGTACTGTTAGTAGTTACTTGTGAGTAGAGGTGTGTATAACTAGAGTATATTCATTTTTAATGGCGACGATCTCGTATAATAATTAGGTTTCTGAGAAGAACTAATAAATAGTTCGGTTCGTAAACCATACGTTTAGGGGAGGCAGCTCCGATGACCTTGACCTTGACATATGTTGTCAAAAGCACCCTCTTGAGTAACACTCGAGAGGTTTTAGCCGTCGGATGTTTTTTATTAAAAAGTTATCAACATATAAAGATCATACATTCACATATACGAACACGCTAACTAACCAATTGTCCTGAAAGTTTCGTTCGCGAGTTGCACTATATTATTTTATATGGTCGTGTTTATATAAATAGACAATCTAATTTCATAGATACTCATGTTGTGACAGTAATGGATCAAAATGAATCGTGCACAAATCAGTAATGTAACATAAAACATAAAATATTGTGCATGTATTACTTATTAATAAAGCGAAAGAAACTTTTGGGACAACCTAATATTAGCAACTACATAGTAACAGACTAGGTACGAATAATACGAGAAATCAAAACAAAACAGTAAATCATACGAAAAATACCGTTTCTAGACTATGGTAATCTGCCCTTTAATGCCCAAATAATAACAATTATTAATTATATTTATATCAGCAAAATGTTTTAAATTTAGACTTTTTATGTAGAGTTTAATAACAAATTGTAGCCAGTGTTGTAAAGTATTGATAAATCTTGACTACAAGGTAAGTTGTCAAAATCTGAATTGTCAGGTACCTTTATTCATACAGAATAGATCCATACCACTAAAGTGTTTTAAATTTAGACTTTTTATGTAGAGCTTATAGAAATGGAGTCATTTTCTCATTTCATTATTAACATTAAAATTTCTTGCAGCAAGAAAAAAAATTGTAGGTATTTATAATTATTTATAAATTGAACGAATAAATGTTTATAATTAATAAATTATATGAAATATATATGAACTATATATATCTTTTATATAGCCAAGGTCGAGGTGTCGATGAATAAAAATGATTTTAAAACGCAAAATAATGAAAGTGTACTCATATTGTCAGAGTTTGAAACTGACAAATTATCTGAAAACTTGCGAGAGTAAAGGTATTGGCGTGGATGAATGCCGCCACCTGCTGCACCATACTTCATGATTTCCTACGACAGGACACTTTTTTCTCAGAAAATTTGACGGTTAGGGATCGAACGGCAGTCAAAATAAAAGATACGGCCCAGTACACTAAAAGCCACGACTACTAAAATTCTTGATAGTTCTTTCGAAGACTTGTCTTCTAGTTACTCGTAAACTATTTTACTTTTTTCTTGAAAACGACGAAGCGTTGACACGATTCTTTTACACACAATGTTTATTAGTGTTGTTCCCCAAAAAATGTTATCAAGGTCCGTACGGTTCCCTTGTAAACTAAAAAGATAACGAAGGCTCTTAAATCTAGTTTGGCAGTATCGTCAATAAATGATGTATTTGATTATTTGTTTATTTACATAATTATATTTATATATTGATATGCTTACATGCATTGATCTGCTAAGCAAAAATACAGAATGAAATAAATAAAATTTAGATGTGCCTAGTTATACAATCCTAAACATACTAAAATTAATGAAGTTGAACGATATCTTAACATAGAAAGCCTAACTTTAATAGAAGCGTGATAATAATAAACATATGATAATATTTTTGGAGCATCATTTGAGCAGCGCACAAAGTGTGTAGCATTCAATGTGTCGGTTGATATAGAGTTGCCAATATATATATATATATATATATATATATATATATATATATATATATATTTGCTACCCAGTTGTATCAAAGTGGCATTCAGTAAGGATGAGAATACATCCAAGATAATATAAATACTTAAAGATATTCACACTGGAAATACTATTCAAGAATAATAAGTTAATAGTGTTCAACACGAACGTAATAAAGTAGAGGTAAAAGAGATGCTTGCCTTTGAGCGCCACGTAATATATAAGTATACATATAAAGATTTAGTGATCCATCACAATACTTTACCACTTGCATATAAAATATGCTTGCATCAAGAATGTAAATCACATTTATATACATAACTGGTGAAGCTAATGGTTGCGTGTTGTCGTAATCTACTATTCCAAAGACCAAAAGATTTATGGACGGCCCATGGCAAGCAATGGCTAACAATTCAAACTGTTGATGCTCCAAGAAATGATCAATTTTTACAATGCAACTAAACGTCGCGCAATATTACGCAAATGAAACTTTTCATTCTTGTCCTTGTTTTAAATTTATGGAGAGACTATTCAAACGGAATAAGGAGGGCAATGTGGTACGTTCCCGGGCCGGTCGCATAGTCCCACTACTGGATTGAAGAAAAGACCTTGTCGGCAATGATAAGGTCCTAATCTCCGCCCATTTTGGCAATCGTAATACATCGTACAGTCGTTTTGATGAGGTATTAGGACGATTCCGTACGACGGACAACTTCCTGGTCTACCTGGTACAACCGGCGGGGTTTGCGTAGTTGACGATGTTGTGGATGTAGATATCGTGGTTGGCGAAGACGTTGGTAAAGTTGGAGGAAACGTTGGAGGAAACGTTGGAGAAAGCGGTGGAGGTTCTGCACCATTACAGCAGCTTACATTCCACGGCCAATCGCAGACTTGTAGTTCTGCGTTGAAGCACAATCTGGTCCTCCCGTCATTACTTAATGGACACGGCATCGATACACCCACTCCATGGTCGCACTTGTAGAATCTGTAACAATCGTTTGGATCCGCGATATGAACCGCTTCTTTTCCATCTACGACTGGACACTCTTTCGGAATGTCGGCCCATTGAGCATTGGTCGGAGTGATTGCCACAGCTGTCGCGGCGACGATGGCCACCAAGTATAGATCTAAAATTTGTAAAGCAGAAGCTCTGTAAATGCATATCATACTCAGCGATTAGTTATATTTTTAATTGTAAGTTTTCATTCAAATATTTGTTAACCGACTGTAACGACAGTTTTATTTGGTTCATGTTAGGCAGACTTTGATCCAGGTATTTTTCAATTTTGGCTTGCTATAGAATTTGACTTAAGGGATTAGTCGCAGCGATGTGAACCGAAACAAAACTATGTAAAGCGTTTCACTTCGGGTTCGGAGTGAATATTATTTCGCTCCAGAAACGTTTCACTCCAGAAGCGAATCAATATTATATGTTATAGTTTTGTTTCGCTCCAGGAGTGAAACTGTTTCTGGAGCTGAATTCATTTAAAAGAAGCGGTACAATAACTGTTCGGTTTCGGTTACAAAACGCCTGCTGGTGGGGGAAAGTAGCGAAATTGAAACAGCTACGGAGCGAAATGTTATGAATTCTGTTTCGGTTCCTTTGAATCGTTTTTAGTATTTTTACTCTTTTCACTGCTTCCAATATTTTTATTATTTTCATTGTTTTCATTGTTTATTATATTCATTATTTTAATTATTTATACTTTCATTTTTGTTTTTGTTATTTTTATTATTTTCAATGTTTTTACTACTTTTATTATTTTCATTATTTTTTGTGTCTTTCATATGCTTTGCGTTCATAAACATTCCAGACGTTTCAAAATTTTGAACACGCATAATCTCGCGATTCTCGCGATTGTCTTTTACAGGTTTCGGCGCTTTGAAAACGTTCTGTTTCTGGACGCTTCCAAACACCACAATACTAGTACAAATACAAATATGTGTATAATATATGTATATTGATATGTGTTATATCGATTATGCATATTATATATAATATACATTTTCTATTTTAATATTTATGGCACACTAAATACTAAATATATGTATAAAAAGCTATTCCTGCACGTAAAACTTACATCTAGAGTACATGACAAATTTGATAAACCAAGGGGTATTACAATGTTAATATTTATTACGGTTATTATTTTTGCTAATAATTATTATTACAAATTTGTTTGTCATAGAAGACTGTTGCAAATTTGTTAGTTTACAAATAATTTATTTGCAAAATTTGCAAAATCGCAAAAGTCAATGCAATGTGTTACTTCGTAACAAATTTGTTTGCAGATATTCGAGAACCGAAATAAGATAAACAAGTCTTTTTTCTTGACCGTAGACTAAGAAAATATTCATTGTTTTTACATACTCCGTACGTATTTGTATTATGTCTTCTCGTACCGAAACAAAATGCTATGTTAGTTCAGTTCGGAGTGAAACCATTTCAGTGTTCGAAGCTGGAGCGAAATTCACTATTTCGCTCCACAATGAATTACGGTTCAAACAATTTCGCTCCAATTTTACTACGGCTCCAATTTCGCTCCAAAGAATCAATTCACTTCCAATTTCACTCCAAAGATTTCGGTTCTTGTAACCGAAACAACTACGAACCGGTTCAGTCATGTGAATTACGTTTCGGTTCACATCCCTGGTTAGTCGCAGTCAGGAAGAGATTTTTTTGAATTATTAAATAATAATTTGCATAAGTAACAATTAAGTATATTATAATGCATGTTTTAAAGAACTAAAAAACATTTTTTGTTTTCAGAAACGTTTAATTTGTATCGTCATAACAGCCGATGACGTAGACGATGATTTAAAAACATAGGTTTGCGGTGAGCAATATTTCGCTACACTGGTTGACCTGAAAACAAAAACAAAAGTAGATGTCCGAAATAGATTAGTCTAGCGGGTCCCTGAACGAAGGGTTTTGGAAAAAATTAATTTAAAACAAGATGGCGTACATTTAAAGTTGATTTTCAATTTTTTCACTAAAATTAAGCGATTCAATACAGGACAAAAAAAAATTTTTCAAGAAAATAAAAAATCCTTCGATCAGGGATCCGTTAGTCTAATATATTTTCTAAATCTACCTTTAGTTTTGTTTTCAAGTGCACAAGTTTGAAGAAATCTTGCTCACCGCAAACAAAGTGGCCACCCACGCCATTGCCTGTTATGACGAAATGAATTAACCTTTTTTTAAAACAAAAATTTCTTTTATAGTTCTTTAGGACATACTTTGTAATATATTATTTACATTTCATTAATAAAAATTATTATCTAATACCTTAAAAAACACACACACAAGAAACTGTCCGTTTCCATTTTCCTGACTGCGACTAACCCCTAAGAACGATAATTAATTGTCACTGCGCTCCGTATGCAAGTAATTACACAGAATTTTTAAGTACATAGAAACTTCGTATGCTATGGTCTGATCTAAACGTTTTTTTTTTTCTAAATCAATATCTTTTATTACTTTTCTAATCGAAAATTAACAATTTTTCGTGAAATTCTGAAATTTTTTTTCAAAATCTCGCCATTTTCTCATTTTTTTTTACATATCAAAAAAATTCTACGTTAGCCTGTCGACGTCACCAGTGCTTCTTTTGTAGTACTCACTTCCGCACATTGTAGAATCGAGTAACACCATGTTAGTGACAGTTCGACACCGGTTTTTGTTTGTTTACGTGCCCAATAATGCTTACTGAGAGTTTCGAAACAATTCATGGCATGGTTTCTTTATAAACATTTTTTTAATATACCTCTACTAAAAGTACTTTTACAGTGATCTGCGCTTCAATCATACTGGTAACTGTGTATATCTTCGAAATTGAGGAAGGAAAGGAAAATAATTTCGTAATATAATTACGAGACTGCGGATTTTTATGACAACCTACAAAAATTGAACCAAAATAGGAATTTATTCTACTTTCCAAATATTGTAATATAAACTTTACTTTCAATATTTTTTTATATTATTGCATACTATGTGCATTTGATAGTTTCTTGCGCAGTCGAATTTCCTATAAATGCAATGAAAGCCGCAGACTAAAATTACGGTTAATCTAAATTGATTGGCTTAATAGTTCAAGTGTTAACTGATTGATTCTACAATGTAACAACTTTATTTCACTGGCATTTAAAATATAAATTTTCAAGAAAGATAGAGCGATCATATTGTCACGCTGCAATTTATCTTCGATCAAGTTACTTAAAATGATCTTTAATATTTCCTTATTCATTAGCACTTCTTTGAAGAATTCTTTGAAATGTTCCAAGTACTTACGTCTCATAGCGAATTGCACGTAATCACTATATTTGTAAACTACGCGCGTTATTTCGTGGTGCGCAACTGTGCATTTCCAGTAGACGGAATCACTTTTATAAGCGACGAAATGTCTTATCGCTAACCCACTATGTACCGTTAGATTTCGAAGACTGTACATTTCTTAATATTTCACCTTGATCGGAGATTAGTCACTTACCCTTTATTTGTCTTTTATACTTCATATCAAATAAATATGCTTAGTGTAAGTGGTGTTTCTTTGATGTCACTTGATTCACATATTAGATTGACCCAAAAATTTCATTCGCGTCTTAAACTCGCAAGGGAAGTTGGGCAATTGATACATGCCGACAAATTTTAATGTTTGCAGAAATAAAGTTTATGGAAACCTAATCACGGTGCCCTTCTAAAAACGGTCCTTGGTCTGAAAACGGTTTTAAGGGTAGAAACACCCCTTCGAAATAAGTTTCGTCATTTATATCTTTGCTAAAAGACGTCTTCAAACTGTACAACTTTCGTCTAACCAATTTGGTTCTATCTGTTATCAAATTCGAGTTACCGTAAAGGTTCTTATATAATTTAAAACCTTATCAAGCGATCCCTTTCTGGCGATGGCCATTTCTCAAAATAATGTTTATTTAATCAAAAACAAAATTTTTAATTAATCGCAAATCATATCAGGAAAAGTTAATATGTAACAGTGATTGCGTTACTTTTTACCAGCGTTTTCATTCAATCCGGGATTAAGTCGTCCAATATCATGTTTGACATCATTTTTCGTAGTTCAAATAATCTGTTCCAATTCTTGGACGGACGCCTGTCGATGTCCCATGTCGTAAACACTTTCCAGCATTAATCGTTTCATACTTTCCGTCTGGCACTGTTCAATCCACCACGGATCATCAAAGGGACTTACAGAAAATATTGTTGGATATGCATTCTTGTAATTAAACTAACATATCGACATATTTTTAACCGACTTCGAAAAGGAGTAGGCCACTCAATTCGACATGTATTTTTTTTTTTTATTTTTTTTTTATGTATGTATGTTATTCGATTACGTCCAGACGGCTTGACCAATCGGCATGAAACCTGTTGTATCTTATAGAGCATATCTCCGGGGTGGTCCCGTTACCAAAAAATTTTGGGATTTATCATTTTTTACCCGTTTTTTTCGAAAAAAAACGAAAAATGGTGTATTGCTTCTTATTCCGAAACGAATTGACTAATCGGATTGAATCTTCTTGCATCTGGTAGGGCTTCGTTGCCTCTTAAAAGCTTAAAAAGACATTTGACCTACTTTCTTTTTTTACCAATTTATTGGACTTTTTATCGAAAATTGTACTTTTTTACGTATGTTCGGCCTGAATCCGATGAAATCGATGAAATCCTTTACATTTTGCTGCCGGACTCGTTTTCGAGGTGATCACTATGCAAGAATGATTTTTCTTATTGTTTACAACTATTGTTATTGCAAAATTCCTATTTTTTATGAAACTGGTTTTTTTGTTTTTGTTTTTGTTTTTTATATTTAATATTTTCCTTTCATAGCATCTTGCAAAAGTGCGTTACATTGACACATTAACTGTAATATGTACAGTAGTGTGTCTAAAAATTCCACCATCTCTGGAAATACTGGGCGTTAAAAGTTTGATTTACGTTAACGAAAACATAATTTGTTACAATTAATCTATTTAGTCTAGCTACCACGTTTACAATGAGCTATATACTTCACAAATTTTCAAGCTATTTTATCAAATCCACTAGATACAATATATATGTATGTATGTACACATATCCATTCTACAATATCCAATAGTTTCCACAAACTATATTTTTAAGGAGCAGTGTAATTTTCATACCATTCGCTACTGTGTGACTGCTTCTAGAAAAATTCAGTAAAAAGCATCAATCATGTACAAGTATTTATTATTATTCATTTTCTCAGTTTTCTTATTATCAACGCATCCTTAAATTTCACATTCCTGGTTCTTTGTACCAGATACCATGACAATGTCATATCCAACTGTTAATTTTCTATCATTTCACGGCATTTCAAACTGTTCATAACTTCATATTTTGTTTTCAGAGATAAGGCAACACGATTTCGTTTCATCGTTATCTCGATGCAGGCATCTGGGATTTTAGTAACAGAATCTGACCTATAAATGCCGAGTGATAACCCAAATACACTGCATATGATGAAGTACGATGACTCATAAAAAAAAAAAGTGTAACAGTAATGAAAATATTGTATTTTCCCTCTTCCTCGATAAATAATATTATTCGGATGATATCCGCGAAAGCGACTATAGTACAGTTACAGTAGAACCTCATCTATGTAAACTAAATTTCTGTTTTCAATTATTTAACATTTAGCGTTACCAACTGATTAAAAAAATTTTAAATAAAATATTAAAGCTAAAGAAAATGTGGGATAGTTCTTGCCCCACCTAATTCCAGGGAATTAGTATGAAAAGTATCTAAACTTGAAAATTCTGTTTCCAGAATTACTTATTCTTAAAAGGGAACATATCCAACTGTCCGTCTCCGATTTTGATGAAACTTGGTGGGTACATTAAGCAAGTGAAAATAAAGGATACTTATTGTTTTATAGCTGCCCAATCGCAAGTTTAGGGGTTGAAAAAGTAGGAGGCAAATGTATCGTATTATATATCAATAGATTCGGAAAGCAATTTCCGTTCATTTTTGTCGTTATATAAAATTTTGTATCTCTTAACGCTTTATCTACCGGGCTATTCAGAAGCAGACATTAATTTCAAAAAGAATTTTCTACAGTTAGCATATGCCAATCTAGGCTGACAATAATTCCTCTGTACTGTTACTAGGTATATTGAAAGCCAAGTCTGTTACTAAACACTGAACATTATTCGTAGACAATCATCGCAACAGTAAATAAATTCGAATAACTAAATACTGCAATTAAAAAGCCTATAAATAGGCTCCCGGTAAATAAAGTGTTAAAATAATGTAATAAAAAATTTTTTTTTTATAAACAAATTACATTTTACAAAATCTGTGACCACTTTGTGTTTTACCTCATCATATCATTTTTCTGCTGAAACTTCAAGGGGTGATTTCAACTCCTAAACTTGCGATTGGGCAGCTATAAAAAAATACGCATCCCTTATTTTCACCTGCTTAACGTACCCACCAAGTTTCATCAAAATCGGAGACGGACAGTTGGATATGTTCCCTTGTTAGTATAACTGTAGTGCATAATAAAATATGCAAAAGACTTTTATTTCTCGTTATCTGCACCTTGCGGTTTCACTCGTGTAGAATATTGAGTTGTCTAAAATGTTCGTGGCAATTTAAAAAAAAAATTCAAAGGCACGTTTGCATTTTGATATATATTTATTGAATTATATAAATACCATTTCGTTCCACGACCTTTCCACCTTTTTAGAGATGCACCCATGTTAATTGTTTTCAACGATTCCAATATAAACAGACGTGTACCACCTACCAAAAATCGGCACGAATTTTCCAAACAAACTAATACTATTTATTTTATGTCGTTCGCGTTCGACTGACTATTCTCTTGTTTTCCGTAACTCAGATGTTTCAATCGATATTTCTGATCATAAGTATCGCGATACTACAACTTTATTTACAAATATTGAGATTTCGAGTTGAAACCTTACGTTTATCAAAATAAAATGTGGCCATTGTTACTATGGAGTAGTGTAGATTTCTATTATTGAACGAATTTGTAGAATGGGTTCAGTAGTTCCAGAGATTACCCCTAACATACCAACAAAGGGTCTAGCAAGGTATGCATGGGCAAATCTTCTTTGTATTATTGCTTGGTAAACAATGTTCCTGACCTGAAACATTATTCTGTACAATTTCAGATCGCTATCTCCTCGTTTAAGGGTAATATGAGGGTAAATGCCTTTAACTTTGGGGTATTCATTTCGTGTGTCTGAGTGTCAAGGGTGCGGGCGTGCTGTAGAAGTTATAGACCGGTGATTCTGCATATTTTACTAGATTCGCATGGGTGAGTTTGCAGGGTCCTATTCTAAGGCTTGACGCAATTATTTTGTTTTTACTGTTCATATTATAGCTATGTCTGCTTCTTTAGAGATGATAGTAAGAGGTATGACGTAATTATGACTTTTTTCTGTTACGGAGATAAAAACTATTATTTTAGAACGTATCATTTTTCGTAATCATGTGTGACAGTGCTGACATATGTAGTTTCAACAGCACTGATATCCGAGCAATGGCACGACCATTAATGTCATGAGTCGTACTGGCAAGAGTCGTGAAATAGTTGTTACATGCCTTAAATAAATTTCCGCATTATTGCCACCACCAGTGCTCTATCTAAACTACAAGAAATATTTCTTTATTTCCATATTCTAGTACAGTCATTTACACTAATACTACATATATTTCTCAATTTGTCGGATCTCGAACTAGGCGGACCCCTTTCAGACTTTGAGATAAAAGAACGTCAAAAAACGTTTGTTCAACGATATCGATTTTCGTGCAGTTTGTCTCGATAACATCAGGAAATTCGAAGATTATCTATTGGATATAAACACATTTCTTTGCTCTTAAAAATATTTAATGTCCAAGTTAAAGTGTGACTTTTATTGATTGCAAAAGAACGTAATTTAGTAATTTAAATTTAATCACTTCATATAATATATATAATAATATATAAAACGTAAGCCGATATGAACGAAGGAAGTGATGGAATTACAAACATCCAAGGTGTACAAATAATATATAACATTTTTGAGAAACTAAATTTTGGAAATCTAAAACTTATTCTTTATCTATCCAATAATAATTTTTTTTTTAAATTTCTACATTTGTTCTTATTTTTCCATTACATGTATGAGACTCTCCACAGTTATTATTTTTATTATTTGATATTTGATATCTTATTCGTCGATAAGATTTTACCATATATAAGAACGGAGTCAGGAAAGTTGAAACTAAACACCACTATAAACAAACAAAGTAGAAACAGTCTAATGAGCCGACACGAGTGTAGATTATGTGTGTCGTGACTAAACTGCGAATATTTTATGCAAATTCGTATTTTTGCAAAGTATATCTTATCTTCTAAACGGTATAATATATGTATATTATTGTTGGTATTTTATATATTTTTGGATTTGTACACATTCTCATTGATTTAGCCATATTACCATTTGCCATAAATACATAAATATCTATAGTCTAATCATGACTGAATATAATTATACTTAATGTAAAATATTTTATGATCTTATACTTGCATTTATGTACAGCGTATTTTATCAGACGATCGAAATGAGCAGATGGAACAAAATCTTCGTACATACTAATACGAACTACAAAGATGAATGTATTTATTATAAATATAGATGTATAATATTGATATTCTTTTTATAGGTAGTGTTGACATATTATAAACGCAGTGAACATCAATAAAATTAAGAAATATATCAATTAAACGGTACATAATACTGAATGTTCAGCTTGTAAACAAAATTAATATGATAATTTGAAAATTACATAAGGGAGTTTATTAACAAAAACTATTGAAAGTATTATTAGAAAATATAACTAATGATATTAACAAGTAATTTACCTCTTCCGTAGATATTTTATTGAAAAATGTTAAGCATTGAAAAAGTTGTAAGAGATTTGTTGAATGCAACGCGAATGAAATTGATGTGTTAATATCAATTTGCGCTCATTAAGAAGGATAACAATTGGATTTCCGTAAGAAAAACTCTTAGCAATTAATGTTTGTTATTTATAAAATGAAAGTTACATTTACGTTAGATTGCCACGGTTTCGATTCGTCGATCGACTTCTTTTCGTTATATGATCTCGAATCGTCACATATCCCCAGAGAGCTTCCTTTATCGACAAGATTATGGCAATAACTCAACTCAGACTTTAGTTCTCGATATTAGCATTTTGCAGTACGTTATTTTTAATTAGTCTGGGTTATTTACAAAATTTGATCCTTCGACATTTCACGTACTGCTTCCATCAATTATTCGGTTACTTATTGAATTCAATTATGCCGTTTATAGAGTAAAGCGATGTTGTGCGGTATTAAGTGAATATTAAGAATTAAATCGATTCGCGTTTTCATCATAATTAACTTTCTTGAACTTGGGTATCTTTAAAAAATTATTTGAGAATCGTTAAATCTATTTTAATTAAAAAAGTACAATATTTTAATACATTTTAGTATTTACAATTATATGTTATTGACGATCTACAATAGCATTTATTGCCCTATTTCTAATACAAAAGTTCATTTGAATGTTAACTGACATTTCTCTCTCTCTCTCTCTCTCTCTCTCTCTCTCTCTCTCTCTCTCTCT
>NW_026534344.1:7833602-7865745 GCF_026225885.1 Hylaeus anthracinus | reverse complement strand
CTCTCTCTCTCTCTCTCTCTCTCTCTCTCTCTCTCTCTCTCTCTCTCGCTCGCTCGCTTGCTCGCTCGCTCGCTCTCGTATTCCTACTTTTATACTTATTTCTAACATTTCTCGCCGAATGTCACTAATTGTCATGAAAAATATGAAAACCGAAAACAATTTTAAGTATGTGATATTTAGTCTTTCGAGAAATTAATTTTATAGAAAGGAACAACTGTGGGAGAACGTTTATGATTGTAGGCCTCGTTACAATTGACGGACAATCGTAAACCATGCGGCGTCATCTATCGGATAGCCCCGTCGACAGCCAGTCGTGTCTGCACGTCGTTCTGCTCCAAATTGTTTTCTTTATGTCGTTTTCTTGTTTTAATTTTCTTTTTCATTATCGAGTACGCATTTACAGTGATTAACCTACATCCAATCTCAATAATAACGTCAGAGCTTAAACGCATTATAGTGTACACCAGGTCTATAGGGTTTAACTCGAACCTGTGTCGCATAATTATAATAACATTTCTGTATTTTTATTCGTTTAACCAAAGAAACTTTAACTTATCTTTGATTTACAATCTACTATTGTTATCGTTAGATTGAAAATCATTTATTAGCCCGTCAATATCCTAACTATAAAAATATTATACATAGAGTAAAGAGAAAGAAAACTGCGGTCCCCTACCTGTCTCTGTTTGCCAGCGCATATTTATATCATTTTTATGTTAATAATAAATGGCTATCGTTTATACTTTTAATAATGAAGTATATATTTTACATTTACATTAATAAAAACAGAAAGATAGAGTACCACGCTTCTTTTTCTCTTTCTAACGGTGCGACTTATCTTCATGAAAATAACATTTTGTTAATCAGTATCAACTTCACGTATCCAAAATTCCTCTCGTTTATCGCAAATAATTGCGAACAAATGAAATTCATGGTTAAAACTGGGAGAAAGGTTTACGAAAAAGTAACTGTTTTAAACTATTATATAAAAGTATTGACTGAAACAGTTCTAAGAACTTAAAAGATGTTATAACAGTTATACTAAAGAAATTCATAAAAAAAAATTTTTTTTAACAACTTTTTTATCAAGTTAAAGTGATTTTTTCACCCAAAGAACTCGTTCTTTTTTTCAAACTTGCAGTAATTTCACATTTTACCATCTTTGCAGGTTTTTCTTAGTTCACATGGAAGAAAAATGTATGAAAATGAAAATTTCTTTTGGTTTTTTTTGTGTCAAACCAAAATTACGACCTGCATCTTTCCCGCCGATAGGAGGTTTTAATTGTGAGGTGCTCCACAAATGTGCGTCACACTCGACTCAATTTGAATATTTCTTGTTGACAAAATTTGTACAGACTACTCAAATATGTATGAAAATAGAATAAAAAGTTCGATAGAATTAATTATTTTTTTCCGTTCTCAAAAAATTCACGAAAAACCGCTTTTTTTAGACCTCCTAATTCAGGATACCCACTGAAGCAACCAATTGCTTTTTTTCCTAAGGGGATTAGAAAGCTTCCGATCTGACGAGGAAAATGTATTTCTATTGAAGAAAAGTACGTAGAAAAATAAGGCGCTTCATTTGTATTTGTATCTATCACCAATAAAGTTGTGTACACAAGTTTCAGTTTATATTTGAATGACCCTCGTAATACTCGTCGGCGTATCTAATTCGAAAGCCACGGCTATACCCGCAAGCCTGAGTTAGTATCATCCATGAAGAATTGATCAGTGAAAACTTTAAAAGGGCATTTCACTGTGAACGCACAAAAAAAGCATATTTTCAATAATTTTTTTCTCAGGATTTATTGCATAAAATTGAATGAATGTTTTTCCCCCTTAAAGGTATGATTAAGGAAAATAAATACAAATTTCTTTTTTCGTAAAATATATTTCGTCATTTATTTACAAAATAATATGCATGTGTGCAAAAGAAAAAGTTATCCGCTGGCGCAGGTGTTTTTGACTCTCCTGGTAATCTGAAACAGAAAATCGAAAAAGTTTATTAAACTATGTTGTCACACGTATGGTCGGAACATCCACTTATTTATTTCATCGAAAATAAACAAAATGGCAGCGTTTCTTACGAAAGAGAGAAAAAAGAAACACTTTTTTTTGTACCGTAAATCAGGTGAAATTGTAAGTAAAAATGAAAATGTCAACTACTTGGAGGTTCCGACGATAGGTGTGACGACATAGTTTAATAAACTTTTTCAATTTTTTGTTTCAGATTACCAGGAGAGCCAAAATCACCTGCGCCAGCGGATAACTTTTTTTTTTGCACACATGCATGTTATTTTATAAATAAATGACGAAATATTTTTTACCACAAAAAAGATTTTTTATTTACTTTCCTTAATCATACCTTTAAGGAGAAAAAACATTCATTCAATTTTATGCAATAGTTCCTGAGAAAAAAATGATTGAAAATATGCTTTTTTTTGTGCGTTCACAGTGAAATGACCCCTCAAATTTCTTCAGTGGAATATTCGTCGAAAGCGATTTTTCTGGAACGTTCATCGAATCTTAATTGTTAACATCAAGCGTTCAACGTGTTGCAATCAGCTTCTCGTGGATACGTGCAGATCGCATCCGTTTTGCTGAAATGGAGACCCTGCGGGCATTTCATTATGTACGGTATTCCGTTACTGCATTTACAGAATTTCGAACAATCTTGGTGTGGCAAATGCACGGTGTAGGGTAATGAATCGTGCGGCGGGCAGGTATCAATGCACCCCAGACCGTGTTCAATATCGTTACGAGAGTTTAGATCACACCAACGATTGACTCTATCTTGCGCGACGCATTCGTTCCTCTCGGAATCGAATAGTAATCCTTTTTTGCAATTTCGAAGAATTTTGCTTTGCCCGTCCCTCGCGCATTCGTAATACTTGTCACATTGACACTCGTGTGGCAACAGTTCATTTGGCTCGCATAACAGTGAATCGCTATTTCCCCAACACTTGGCATTCGCATCCTTGTCGCACATTTTCCTCTCGCGATTGAAACGCAATCCTTCGGTGCACTGTCTAAGAATTTTCATTTTCCCATCCTTAGAGCATTCATAATACTCGTCGCATCGATACTCATGGGGTAACCATTCTCCTGGATCACATATTTGCGACTTTTCTTTTCTCCAACATTTGCTTTTTACAGGCGCGTCGCACTCTTTTCTCATGTAATCGAATATCGATCCTTGATCACACAATTGTAGAGTTTTGTGCATTCCATCCGCGCTGCATATGTAGTACGTATCGCAACGACACTCGTGAGGTGTTTTATCCCCTGGTATACAATGTTGCGTTACCTGACTGCAATTCACGTACCGAGGCAAGTCGCACATTTCCTTATCCGGATTATATAGGAGATTTGGGGAGCATTCCTTTAACACTTTCCTGCCATTTTCACATTGATGATACAAAGAACAGTTCACGTGATCAGGGAAACGAATAATACCGCAACGAAAATCCGTGGAACATTCGGCGTCTTTAGATGAATGGCATTTCGTGTTTTCGGGTAAATCGCATATTTGCAATAGTTCGTTAAAGTAATGGCCATCGAGACATTTACTAGGTTTCTCCACACCGTTTAAGCATTCGTAATACCGATTACAATCAGTCTCATGAGGAATTTTCACATGACCCGAGGGTGGACACCGTCCGTTTGCTGAAGGATCGGTAGGCTTTGTAGGTATTGTAGTTATCGTTGACGATTCCGTAGATTCTGTGGGTTCTGAAGTAATCGTTGGAAAGTCTGTTGTAGTAGTGGATGAAGAAGGTTCAATGGGTCTCGTACAGCGAATCTTGTCCTGGTCACCGCATACTTGGTTGACGTCATCAAACACTTCACCCTTTGGACAAAACTGACGAATTAGTTCTCCGTCCTTGCAAAGAAAATACATGTTACACATGCATTCGTGCGGTAAATATACAATCTCATGAGAACCATTCGCTGGACATCGAGACGTGCGAATTTTATCCGTATCGTTGGTATCAAGCAAAGGGTTTGTAGTTGGCAAAACGAGATTACAATCTGCTATTTCTTTTGAGACACATTTTTTGAGTTTACGGTCGAACAGCTCCCCGGAATGACAGTGTCTGAGAAATGCATCCCCATTGGAGCATTCGTAATATTCGGAACAGCTGCATTCGTAAGGCAAAAGCATAGTCTGAGATGATCCCGGTGGTGGACACTTTTCTGGGAGATTGTTACAGGTCATGTCTTGGTCAATTCGACACCGCAGCTGTGCAGGATCAAACAACATTCCTTCGTCGCAATATCGCACCCATTTTTTGCCTTCGCCGCACATGTAGTATGAACTGCAATCGAACGGGTTAGGCCATACGAACCCGTTGTTAACCATAGCACACTCACGATCGGGCTCGTTTTTGCATGTCACGTTCCACCGCCAATCACACATTTGCAGATCCGGATTAAAGTACAGTTTATTGCCATGGTTATCCGAATCGCAGTCCATTTCATACTTTTCGCCCATGAAGCATTTGTAGAACTTGGTACAGTCAAATTCGTGGGCTATGTAAACTGTAGTATCCACAGAGTTGTACGGTGGACATTCCTTTAAAATTTCGGCGGAAGCATCACCTGTGCCCACTGCCAAGATGGCGACGATCGGTAAGTATAATTCTGAAACAAAATAAATGTTTAAATACACATGAACGGATTAAAAGTTTCGTTTCTGTTGCGACAAAGTCAGATAAAAAAAGTGATTGATCGGACGACGATAAATAATCGAAGGACTGCTAGTATCTTTCGACTGAAGACAAACGATTTATCTTGACTATTCTCCAGCATTTGAATAGAAAAGTTCTCGCGAGATCTAGGCATATTGTTTATAGTTTAAGCGAGCGAGTGTTTTTAGTGGGTGGGTCTTGGAAGGCAGACGCTGAGCGACCGCCACCCGACAAGAGTCGCATTTTCACTCGAGAAAAAAGCATTTGAATGAAAAATGTGGATTATCGCATCGAGAAATTACCGATTTGATTATTATGTAGGTATGTACTAGCGTAACAGAATTATTTTTCCCGAAAACTCTTAGAGGAGCGGATGACTGTAAAATTTGTTTACATGTCGATTTCGTTTTGATCTATGTCCTTCTATGTCACTTGTTCGCGTACAAGCGCGGCCGCCAGCGCGTAGCCTTCGCTACCGCGGCCGCTCGAACGGTCTACGCGCGCTCTGATTGGTCGGGGTTTTCTCTTAATATCTCCTTAACGAAGCCCCATCCGACATTTTTGCAAAGGAAATTGTTGTTCAAAATCGTCTCAGCTATCCCCCATTTCCGGCTCCTCCCCGACTTTTGGGACACCCTGTATATATATATATAGCAAATATCTGCAAATAATATCATTATAACGATATTGTTCAAATATTGATACAATTATTTGCGATGTTCAAACAATATTATTTTGGAAACCATCGTGCACGCACACTGTCGACACGAAACAGTGAGATTTCACATACTC
The DNA here is from genome assembly GCF_026225885.1 of Hylaeus anthracinus. Taxonomy (NCBI): domain Eukaryota; kingdom Metazoa; phylum Arthropoda; class Insecta; order Hymenoptera; family Colletidae; genus Hylaeus; species Hylaeus anthracinus. Next base: position 7,860,262 of record NW_026534344.1, on the reverse strand, counting down.
CTTCGGTCGAATAGAGGCAAAGAATTTCATTCGCAAACGTCTTAACTTCATCGATACGAAGGTTAGTCATCGTTCGAGACTCAATTAACTAATCAGGTACCCACAATTAATATAACGGTCACACGTTGCAAATCGCAACGGTTTCATGTCTACCGCTGACTCAGGATTTATGGTACCAAGGAGGAATCGATCCGTGAGATTTCGAGTCGGGACGCAATGACGGCGCTTTTAATTCACGTAATCCCAAAGACTTAAAGGGGATCGAATGCTTAATAATCAGAAAACAATGTAGAAAAAGGAATCATTTAGAATTTTGTGCTTCAAATGACCACTTTTTCCAACACCAAGCATCTTTGTCTTTTTGTACACGTCTACAAACAACAGCTTACAAATTAGAAAATTTCTATATTTTTCAATTGTAGATAAGCCAACGTTTACGTAACAAACAAGTAAATTATTGGCCAACGATTAAATTACCTGAGTGTCCGACTTCGTGACACCATCCTACCCTGGCATCAACACCCCCACCCTCATCAAATTCCCAAAAGCAACCATACTGACGAGAAAAAATGTACACGACTTAAATCATTGTTTATAAACACGATACGCGTTATACGATGCTTAACGAAACGCAAATTAGTAAGCCGTAACAGCATACAGTGGGTGTAGAAAGTATTCGTACACCGATCAATTTCCAAAAGAACTATGTAAAATTGTAATTTATTAACTTATTTTTTATAAACAATGACATTCTACATATTTTCGGAAATCTCTAGAATAGATAGATTATAAAAAAAAATAGCTATTTATGTAAGTTGCAATATTAACAAGAAAAAAACAATTAATCGATATAAATATTGAAGCAATAAGTATTCGCACAACTGTTTAATTTATAAAACTTCATTAAAAAATAAAGAAACTTACATGAACTTATAAGTATATAATACTTCCTTCGTGGGATTTCCTTGTGATCTTATAATTATTGTAACTTTTCTAAGCATTAAATTAACCAAATTATTAGTTATTCAAAGTGGGATCTTCTTCAATTCCTCTATTAGAGCCATTTTTAAAAGCACTTTACTGGAAATTTGTCTTCTAATTCGTACGGAACAATAAACTAACGTATTGACGTTACAAACTCTACTGTAAATGGTTTGTCGTAAGAATCGTACAAATACTTATTGCTCCTATATTTTTATCCACTTTTCGCATATTTTTTGTTAATTTGAAAAATTATATTAACTAGTAAATGTTGTTTGGACTATATCTATCTTAGAGATTCCCGAGAATATGTAAAATACCATTGATTATAATAAAAGAAGTTAAGAAACTACAATTTCACGCAAAAGTTTTTTGGGAAATCAATCGGTGTACGAATACATTCTACACCCACTGTACGTACGAATAGGATTTTCAAACTCGATTATCTCACAAACTAAGCTTTAAATGAAACAATTTCATGTCATATCATAGGCTCAGTGCGCTCAGTGCTCAACATATTCTTACGTATTTTTACGCGAATGTAATATCATTTTTCTTAAACTAACGTAGCCTACGTTACTCCAGAGAAAGCAAGGAAGCTACTGTTCAAATTTGGTATCAATCGGTTGAGTAGTTTTTGAAATTTTTGTCTACATAAAAATAAACGCTATCTCTTTATATAATAATAAGATATGAATTTGACAAAGTTAAACGTCTTAATATTAATTACATTAAAGTAAGTCAACAATTAACGCAACGTGGTTAAGAGTTGTTGTTATTAGTAGTAGTAATAATAATATAATAATGTTGACATAAAAATGAAAAATTAAGAAACAGTAATTTCATTTTGTTAGTCGTGAAAATTGATCATCAAAAAGAAGTCATTAATTCATGTTTGTTAAGTTTTACTTGCTGCAAAAGTCGAAAAGAAAATATTCGTTTGCTACGTAAATTTATAACGACGTTTCTATCATTGAATCACAGATTTTGATAAAATCATCCTTCATAACAAAATGGTTACCTCTAAACTTAAAGGTTTCATTATTAACCAAAATTTCTCGTTCCTTTTAACATAAAATGAAAATTAATGAAAAATGTATCGATAAAGAAATATTACTGTCCAAATATGATGTCAATAGACTTATTATGTTTCAAGAAATCATGATAAGAATCTCGTGGAGCGCGGTTTCGAGATTAACACGTTCAAACCTCGAATGACACGTTTGAGCGGTCTGATAGGTTATCGAAAACAAAACATTAGGAACATATTTATAAATAGCCGAACGTTCTAACATTATAACAAAGAACTTCTCGAATTTTCAAATTTTTGATCGTTGGCGTACTCCTAAGAATTGCTTGTGTGTTAATAGTTATGTTCGAGTAAAAATATCCGTTTGCGAAACCTACGTTTAGACTTTACTACAGATTACAGCTATTTTTAAGTTCATCATCATGACAATTATCAATTGTTCTAGAAATGTATTTATTGGGCAGACCATGATAGATCATACACTAATTATTATAATACTATTACGGCATTTGAGACACATAAATTTCTAAGAATTTGAGTTTCCTTCAGTTGTTATTTGTTTTTTTTTTTTACATTATTATTAATTGTGTCAATGTTCATGCTGTAATCGTGTTTGTCTAATATATTCCAAGTGCAGATAGTTCGACGCTATTGCGATTTCAATCAATTTATGGTCGCGGTAGAAGCTCGATAAGACCAGGTACCACATTAAGTGTATCAAAATAAAAGCAAATGTTACAAAAGAAATCATAGTTCAAGCCATGAAAACGTGCGCAATGCTATCGGCCGCCATCGAAATTCTCTCATTATTATCGTACGTGCGAAATTAAAAGATTTCTTTATGAATATTTATTTCACATAAGAAATAATTGTCGAATGTCAATGTTTTTATACATAATAGTACACACGCTAAAGTAATAAACAAAATTTTGTTTTTTTTTTTCTTTAATCGTTATTTCCTTGACTTTTTTAATTGATATAGCCACGTAAAATTTGTCATCTTTTTCCACGGTTGATAGCTACTTCACATTGTATCGGCCTAAGGGAAAAAATGAAACACATGATTAAAATATACTTTTGTAGTTAACGTTCGTACTAGAAGTACAAGTATCCATTATTATTTAACAATATTTTTAAATGATTACAGTTCAGAAAGAAGTGTTGAAAAAATGCAAAAGTCTGTCATTTTATTTTTTTTCAATCAGAAACGTTTGGTTTTAGTACGGACGATTGCGTCAAAACTATATTATAAACGTCTTTTCGAATTTTTATTGTCGGATGATCCAATATTAAGTTAGGGTGTCAACCGTTGAAAAAAGGGGCAAGTTTCACAATTATATAACAATGAACAAAATGATTAAAAATAAACAAGAAACATTTTGGTTATTAGTTTAACATGCGAACTATTACGTGTAAAAAGATTGTCTATTCATAATTATTTGTCACATAAAATAAAAATTCTGGAAAAAAGCTTTTTTCCTCTCACACACAATGAAAACATATTTGAAAGTCAATTATTAAATGTTTTTTTGTGATTTTTATACCAGGAAAAATTTTCTTTATCTTTTCTTAACGTTGAGAATATTTTAGGTACGTTTTAAAGTACATTTGGTAATTTTTTCAATTGATTTCACCTAGAAATTTTTTAGAAATGAAATGTTCCCTGTTTCGTCCGAATCTGCCATTGGTGAGAGTTCTGAAGATCACAATTGTTATCTGAAATCAACGAAACTATTTTCCTACATTGTTGACATATTTTCCAAGAATATGAACTAAACTGCGGACAAAAAAGTTGGAAAGTAAACTTTTTAGTGGTATTTAAAAGAAAAAGTACCATGTTTCACCATATTTTGTGCAACTTGTGAACATATATAAAGTTTCAAAACGATCGGTTAATTAGTTTTTGGGATATCATTTCGAAGAATTAAAAAGAATGTTGTTTAAAATAAAACGCGATGTCTCAAACATTTTTGTCTGTAATGAATTGAAATAATTATCGAATGTACTTTAAAACATACCTAAAATATTCTCAGAGTTATAGAAACATTAGATAAATTCTCGACAGTAAAAGAAAATATAATAGCCTTAAACGAGAGGTATTGTCAAACATTCGTAATATAAAAATGACGTATTGAATTGTTTTCAAACTTTCAGTATGCTTTCGCTACTCGGTTCGACAGCGTGCGCAAGTGAACACTGAAAAGAAAACATTGGCGTTCTGTTGACAGCTTTGTGACAACAACGTACATTTAATAAAAACAAACAAACTACGACGATCTTTTCTTTACTCGTACCTTTCACCGAGAAATGAGACTTCGTACACAGAAAATAAGTACTCACCCTTCATCTAGTGAAAGATAATCACCAAAACTAGGAAACAATGCACGTTATTCTCGGTTATTGAGTACACACTGACAAATCTAAGAACACTAAACGATTTTTATAAGCATGAAACCTTATCACTAAGTAGCTGCATGAGTTATCATATCTGACTCCTACCTTTCGTGAGATACCCCCTTTCAATTTTTCAAATTGATACTGCGGTCATCTACGTTTCATTCATTTGATATGCATTCATGGCATAATCATGATACAAAATACTAACTTTATTCGTGTAATATTCAGGATTTAGATTATTTCATTGCATTACTTTTTCCTTACATATTTATGTGACGTTTGGAAGTTTACTGAATACGGAATGTAAGTCTAATAGAAATAAATCTAACTCCAAAAGAAGTCAGATCTTTCTAATAGCGATAGCATTAATAACGAAATTATCATATTTGGAAATTTGATAATGTAGGATTCTCGAGGAATAGGGAAGGTTCAAAAGCCCTTTAATTGTTGGTTATATATTATATTAAAATTACTCAACTCGCAATACACAAACTACATGCAAAGATTGATCGCTCAAGACTAACTCGCTCGTCGAGCTTCCATACGTTTATATCCATTCATCCCCTTGCATTCATCTCGCTTACACTCTGTTCCACGGATCCATTGGTTACAGTCACACAACGTTTATTCTTCGCTATCATTCGGCTTTCGGCGTCGGTCATCGATGATCTCATATAAACATTCATACCTATCATTCGATCTTAAACATTCTTTCAACACGCTTTCTCAGTCAAACGAACTTCCAAACATATCGGCGCCGGTCTGTCGCGACATGACCCGGTCGCTCTCACGCAAACACACACACGCACACGCACTCGCCACTCACCCCACAATAATGAGTTACTTTTATTTCTCGTCTTATTTATTTAAAAAGTTACGCACGAGAATAAATTACACACCACCTCTTTATCGACCAAATCGTAAATGATAACATCGATACAACGATACGTAGCATGGAGCATTTAAGGGGGCATTTCACTGTGAACGCACAAAAAAAAGCATATTTCAATAATTTTTTTTGTCAGGAACTATTACATAAAATTGAATGAATGTTTTTCCCCTTAAAGGTATGATTAAGGAAAGTGAATAAAAAATTTTTTTTGTGGTAAAAAATATTTCGTCATTTATTTACAAAATAATATGCATGTGTGCAAAAAAAAAGTTATCCGCTGGCGCAGGTGATTTTGGCTCTCCTGGTAATCTGAAACAAAAAATTGAAAAAGTTTATTAAACTATGTCGTGACACCTATCGTCGGAACCTCCAAGTAGTTGATATTTTCATTTTTACTTACAATTTCACCTGATTTACGGTACAAAAAAAAGTGTTTTTTTTTCTCTCTTTCACAAGAAACGCTGCCATTTTGTTTATTTTCGATGAAATAAATAAGTGAAGGTTCCGACAATCTATGCTCATTTCATTCGTGTTAAACCACGTGTCATCGTCCTGAGACTGTTTTCTTACAGTTTCATGAGAATCAGGGTGTATTACTCATCGGTGTTTCCTTTGTAAAAAATCTTATTGGTAAATATTAACACGTTCCGTGCTAAGGCGCTTCTGCCCGACTTTGTAGATCATGCAATCTGATATTTTGACTAAAGATTGATATATTATCATAAATATTTCATTACATCGACAATCCAGAAATACAGTTAGGTTATTTAGATCCGTTATCACATCGTCTAACCACTTGTAGTACACGTGACACTGCGATTAATTCGATTGCCCATTAAAAAAAAAAAAAACAGAAGAGTATTTAAAATCACTGACACTGATAGAACATTACACAACTGAACGGATACGGAACTGACACGTTTACGTTTATGTGTAAATAGATCTTATAAAGGAAAGTCAGTTTGAAACTTATCGATTAGTAAAAAAAACCTGCAGTATTCGAATTTGTTACAAACAATGCATCAGTGATGGACAATACATTTCACGTATTTCCTTCCTTGGGCCTGCAATCCCAAACGAGATTCTCCGTATCGATTTCAAAAACCGCATGGTACTTACCGTATCAATAGGACCGTCCGAAGTACTCCCTGGCCGAACCGAGTCTTTTCCACGGAAACTTAACAAATTTGGAAGCGTTATATCTCGAAAACTAATTAAAACCGGGTGTGTACATGACAGGTCTGTGAATTCGTTTTGAAAAGTACTATCAAATAGTTCGAAACCCAGCATATGGTTTCATTTAAAAAAACGAAACTTGACCATCATATCTCGTAAAATAACAAAGTTAACAAAAATTTCTTCTCGCTGAAACATGCGCCTCGTTTTACCATGTAATTTCCACATTAACAATTTTGCATACGGCCGATAGCTTTGGAGTTATAGCTTTATAACAGATGATGTGTGATATCCTGTATGTTAGATACTTTTACGAGACCAGTCAAAATGTACTTCTGTTATTCGTTGGGTTCGTTTTTCTGATTGGAAACCAAATGTAGTCTCCCAACGTTCGAAAGAATAAAAGTTTCTCATATATATTGACTCGTAATACTTAAAATATTGAACCGATTGGAAAATAATGTAAAAAGCGATGGTTTAAAATTCGATTATCTTTAAAATAGCGTCTTGCGCGACTCAATCGGACGTTTCCAACTCGAGATATGGTGTAAAATCTGAAGGTATGTCAGAAAAAAATCGAAAAAAATTCAAAAATTCATATAAAAAAAAACTTATCCATAGACAAATTTTTTCTTGCGATTTTCGAATTTAGTAGGCCAAAATACATAAGAAAAAAATTGTAGCATTGAATGTACATTTTGACTGTAAACTAGTGTAATCATTTACGATTCAATCTAAACGATTTTCACTACGAGTGACTGTAATAATCGAATTCATCCCATTTTAGTTTCTCATGTGTTGATTAGATGCTTCTATGATAATTATCTGATCGCATAATCATCCACATCGTAATCTAAATGTGGTTATTGCATCATTATCATTTGGCGATAAGGATTCCATTTCATATATAAGTACAACTCCATGCGTTCAAACTAGCCAGTTCGTACTAAACAACCAACAATTACGTTCGTTGCCTCCTAGTCTTAGCGATTACTATCCATCGCATGAGAGGTAAGAAATTACTGTGAATATTCAAAATTCTATCTATTGTAACAAAGCCAGGGTTAAGTAAAGAGTCATTCAAGTATACATTTGTCACCTTAATAATAACGATTCGTTATTTGAAAGCTAAATTCTCTAACAATAAGATGTAATCATTCAAGAGACTGAAAAACAATGTTATTTTTAACATTTTCATTTGACGCGATAACTTAACATTGGATTATACAAAAGCAATAAATCAAATAAATTACAAAAATATGGGGCATTCTATGCCAAATCAGCCAATTTTAAATCTGACAACTTTTAATTTGACTGAAATTTGTATATGTAAGTACCCTTCTAAATACATTTCTGTGAATTTCCCGATTTCGTTGCTGAACCAAAAATAAACAAGTTATGTGGCACAATTACTTCAAAAATGTATTTATTTTCTGTAAGTGTCGCATTTATTTCGGCGAGAGAAAGTACATCCGTTGTTATCTTTCTATACCAAATTAGAGCGCGAGCGTGGAATACGTTTTTGCCGTGGACTGTGAACGTGTTAATAACTCTGATTTAGTTGGTGGTACACTCTAAATTTTGTTACAAACATTCATACGTATCTTGAAATCCAAGGAAAATCTTCAGGTGTTCCGTTTTACAAAGGTCACCCTACATAATAATAAAATAAATACTATCCTTAACATTCTCGTTAAAAACGCGATTTCAGTAGGTACCCAATGGTTACAATATGTGATATTAAAAACACCCTATACGAGAAAAAGTTTAATTTACATTGAATAATTAATCACTTTAGATGAAATATGCTATTTCGTTCGTCACCGGATCTGTATAAAAATAACTTTAAATTTTTACAAAATTAAGATTGCATCTATGAGTGGATATTTCTGGCGAGGATGGGGTAGTTTTAGCTTTAAAAATTAGTAGGATCTCCACATCCGTGTGTTAACATTTGATGACTTAAAGTACTAAACTTTGAGGATCCAAAAGTTGTTTAGGTTCGTAATGTCTTAGAACAGTATTTCTCAACCTTCGTTGTGCTGTGCCCCACCTAAGCTTTTCTAAAATGCTTATGCACCCCTATCCATAGTATAAACATAGTTTTGAATATTTGAAAATAACCGTTTGATTATCATCGTGCGAAAAGTCACTTTATATATATATATTTTTTTTAATCGCAACAGGATACATCCTGATTAAATTCTGTCACAGAAGGCGTGGAAAATCTAATCGGTCAATGTTATTTTGTTTCAGAAATGAACTTACCGATCGTCGCCATCTTGGCACTGGCTGCCGGTGTTGCTTCCGCCGAAATTTTAACGGAATGCCCACCGTACGACTCTGTCGATACTACAGTTCACATAGCCCATGAATTCGACTCTACCAAGTTCTACAAATGCTCCATGGGTGAAAAGTATGAAATGGACTGCAATTCAGATAGCTATGGCAATCAACTGTTCTTCAACCCGGAGCGACAAGTCTGTGATTACGGGTGGAAAGTGACATCTCAGAACGATTCCTTAGAGAAGTGCCCACCAGCAGGATCATCCCAGACTCTACTTTTGGCTCACGAGTGTAACTGTTTCAAACATTACGAATGCCATAACGGAGAAGCAATCGCAAAAACCTGCCAGCCCGGTCAGATGTTTGATTATATTCTTAAGAAATGTGTTCAGGCTAAAAAAGCGATGTATAAATCTGGTTCCAGTCGAATGTCTCCGATAGAATTTGAGACAGATATACCTTCCATATTTCAATGTCCACCGAAAGGTTCTCATGAAACTAAGTTAATACCACACGAATGCATTTGTAATATATATTTCCGTTGCCAAGACGGAGAAGCAATTCGTGAGGAATGTCCACCTGGTCAAGATTTTGACTATGAGATACAAAAGTGCGGCTTTAAGGAAGATGTTAACTGCAGAAGACCTATACTACCTCCGAGGATCACCACCACTACAACTACCACAACTCCAAAACCCGACCTGGTGTGTAATCCAGGACTACGCATACCTCATGAAACCAACTGTAACGAGTTCTACGAATGCGCAATGGACGGACTTAAACAATACCTTAGAAGGTGTCAACAGGGATACTATTACGATTACGAGAGGAAGGTGTGCGATATCACGTCGCGCGCCAAATGTTGGAGAGGTCATTGTATACCAGATGAATTATTGCCCCACGAGTATGATTGTGGCAAGTATTATAAGTGTGGACCGACAGGAACAAAAGTACTTAGTCAGAATTGCGCAGAAGGATATTTATTCGATTGTGGCCTGAAGACATGTGTTCCACAAAACAGATTAGGGCGCTGCTGTGCTGTAATTACTCCTTATGCATTGAAACAAGAAGATAATGAGTTTTTAGGAGACGTACTGTGATTGATTTTACAGTTGTACAATATAAATAATCAATATATAATGCTGTAGAACTGTAACTCTAGATATAGGCTTGAACGCAATTATAAAAATTTACCATTATAACTAATTTTTTAACTGAATAACAAATGGTTTGTTGTATGACCAACTGATAATCAGCGTAGATGCCGCAATAGAATTATTGCACCATTGTGCCCGAGATCTCTACATGTATAAACTCCTGGCATTTTGACCACGCGCTAAAATTCTTGTAGATCGTACGTACGCCTACGTGCGAAACTTGTCGTTACGACTACTGTGACAGTTCCAGCGTGAACAGCAGGGGAAAGCTGCTATTCGACACGCTCGGGGCACAATTTCCATGAACGATTTATACAAAAGTGAGAAATTCCAAAATTTTTTGACAATGGGGCCACCCCCGAGACATGCTCTACAAGATGGAAGAGATTTCATCCCGATTGGTCAACCCATCTCGGAGTAATCAGCGAACATACCTTAAAAAAAAAATATACATGTCGAATTGAGTGACCTCCTCCTTTTCGAAGTCGGTTAAAAAATTCTGGGCGCCGGTGCAAAAGCACGCGTCGGAGTAAATATCCTTGCCCTTCTGGCTGCTGTAGAGGAGAGAGGGGCTCAGGGGGGTCGAAAGAAAAGAAATAAACCTTGATCTACGAACGTTTGAAAAAAAGCTTTATTTAGCCGAAGTTCCTCGCGGAGGACATTCCGTGGTACACACACCACAAAGGAAAAGGTGTGGCGACTACGCGCCGAAAAGGAACCGCGACGCGGGATTCCTAATGCAAAATTGTCGAATCGAAAGAACGAACCGGGGCGACTTAAATTCCATGGGGGCCTCGCAAACAGAAAATCCGACCTAAAATTAAATATGAAGAAAAGAACGCTGCTCTTTGCTTTGTGGCACCAAAGATTATGAACTTTTTTTAGCACCATTTAGTAGTTTTTGATTCCTAGATTACGGAAATGTAAGTTAAAATGTTAGGAATCCAACAGTTAAAAAGATGCGCGTGTGTAAAGTCAAGCATTTTTGACGGAGTTAGCTAGTTAATCCGACGCCATATTGGCTTTGACCGTGGGTTTGGTGGGTAAGTAGGTCGGTAATTCCATTCTGTTGTAAACAGACGATCATAGATGTCGTGAACGTTTGTTTTTTTTTTTCTTTATTAAAGTCCGTAGATCACTTCTACATTGCACTGTCTTTACATCTTGAGCGTAAAGATGCCGCCGTATTGGTGTGCACAAGTGATTGAGAAGAAGAAACGTTGAAGGAGAATATTGGACACTCTACCAGAAGCTAACAGACGACGAAGACAAGTTTTTTAAATATTTTAGAATGTCGGAATATATATGTGGTTTCAATTTTGTGTCTGAAGTCTGAACGGAACCGAAACATATCCATATTGTCAGCGCCGACACGGTCCGATACGTTCAGACGCGTTCCGTATCCGATAAAGTATTCTTCGCAAGAATGCCGGATGGCCGGACCGATGTCGGTAGGTGTCTGTGCTGATACGATACGATACGTATAAACACCTATATAGGGTGTCTCAAAAATGTTATAACACCTTAAAATGGGCGGGTCGGGAGGTGATTTGATCCACTTTTTCCTTAGCGAAAATGTTGTCCGAGGCTTCGCTGAGGAGATACTAACGGAAAACCCCGACCAATCAGAGCACGCGTATACCGCTGGTGCGCTCGCGGTAGCGAAGGCTGTGTGCTAAGCGGCCGCGCTCGTACGCGAACAAGTGACTCAACGTGCACAGAAGGACATTCACGCGGCTGCTTAGCTCGTAGCCTTCGCTCCCGCGGCCGCTCCAGTGGTATACGCGCGCTCTGATTGGTCGGGGATTTTTGTTAATATCTCCGTAACGGAGCATCGGACAACATTTTCGCTAAGGAAAAAGTTGTTTCAAATCACCTTCCGAACCACCCCTTTCAAGGTGTTACAACATTTTTGGGACACCCTGTATACAAATTGCATTATAGAATACTTTTCTGATCGGTGCTGAACGGATACGTTCGGGTCTGTGCGGATAGTATAAATCGATTTTAAATAGACCATAACGCGTAGCCCAACGTTACTCCGGGCGCGAGTATGCCGGTGGAGCGTAGCTTATACTACTGAGGCCGTCTATCGTGCAGCCTACGTTATTGCGGGCGCTAGTAGTATAGGCTACGCTTTACCGACGTCAACAACTCTGAAACTGATCCTTAAGGCCTTAAGGTGAGGTCCCATCTATGTAATGCTCGTACTCGAGCAATAAATTGTCCGTGTTCGTCGGATTTTGTTCGAAAACACGTTCCTACTAGCGAGCAAGAGGTCGCTAAATGCGACAACGAACGATTGGAACCACTTGAAAGGGTCGATTTTTACGAGCGTTTGGGTCTCGGCCCATAGTCTAGGCTCGCGAGCACGAGGACTATTCCACGCTCAAAAAAATCGACCCTTTCGAGTATTCGAAGCGAGACTCCCAATACTTGTTTTCACCGAGGCCGTAGGCGCCTACATGGGTTCGCCCAAGGGTCTGGGGTCAAACGGGCGATCGACTCATCAGTTTTTGATAAAATCGAATTCTTTATTCTTCATCGTATCAACGTGAACGTCATGCCATTGGATTCTTAGTGTTCTCCCGATTAAAATAATATCTCACGTCGCGTAAATCGAACTATTTTTAACGAAATAACTTTTCAATTATGCCATCAGATTTTGCATATAACTTCGTTAAAAATAGTCCGATTTACGCGATGTGACATATCATTTTAATCGTAGAAGCATCAGGCATCGATTGGAGTTACTTCCGCAAAGTTCCGATAAAAATTGTCGAGGTTGGTATTTTCAATTCTTTATGACATCCCCTTGTCGACCGCACGTTGCGATGATGGTGCGTGGCCCTTTTTGGGATTCCGTGCTCGTTTAGGTGTTCTCGGCTCGTTGTGCTAGCTCGCCTGAGTCCATCAGACCCTCCTGCGCGAGGAGTTGACTGTTTCAAATGGACGTTGCTCGTGCTCGCCGCCCGAACTTACATACATCGGACCTCACCTTAAAGGGTGCGCAGGAGCCAGAGTCAAACTCCGAGTTGACATTAGCGACAGTTGCGGAAAAAGTAGGAAACTCCGGGACAAAGACAGAGAGGGCGATACAACAATTGCAGGAGAGACGAGAACAGGGCGATTAGGCTAGCATGATTTTCTCCAAAGATATTGAAACAAAGAAGCAATATTTTCTAATAATTCTTATTTTAATATATTCGTTACACTTTGGCGGATGCGACTCCAAGCCTTGATTTTGCAATTTCGCCCTTAAAACTTTATAAACAATAAAAGTACGTTTGCTATCTTCATTTTATTGTTTAGTAGTAGATAAAAGTTGAAAAAGTTGAAAAATAAAATTAATTTAATTAATTATCAAGGAGAATGCAAGGCCTTCGAGTCACCGATTTAGTTGAAACTTTCCATACTGGTAGACTTTATTATTCCATTTTGTCATCCACTTCCGTGGAAATTGTGCCCCGGGAGTGTCGAATAGCAGCTTTCCCCGGCTGCCCACGCTCAGACGTTCACAATAGTCGTAACGACAAGTTCCGCACGTAAGCGTACGTACGAACTACAAGAATTTTAGCGCGTGGTCAAAATGCCAGGAGTTTATACATATAGAGATTTCGGGCGCAATGGTGCAATGATTCTGCTACATTCGGCCCTGCCGGTGTCCCTTTTCATCGACCTCGCATTGCGAATAGTTAAGATCAGTAGACTTTTTAGAATGCGCACGAACCACAATACGGAAATTGTGTTATTAAACCGAGTCGCGTGAACAGCTAGTCAAGAAACAAGCGTCAGCGATATTAGACTCTTGCGCACGAATCGCCCATTGAATTTGGGACTTGCTCAAGATTACGAATTGCGCCAGGCAAGGATCTGGGGCTATATAAACCCGTGGTGACGACCACGGAGAGCTCTTTGTGTATTATTATTTTGGGAGTCAATACTCTGTAGTCGCGGACGGGTTAATCTTTCGCGTTAGTCTCATTTAGGTATTGTGTATCGTATCTACAGCTGAGTAAAAAGTTCGCGTATGTGAGAACATACGCACTAAAGATAGAGTCACCGCGGAGTTACCTACGAAAGTCCGACGTTTATTATTCGCCAATTATTAGAGTCCCGTGTCGCGAGTGTACAACCAGACCAGATCCTCGCCACAGTCGAGCCCGGGACAATCTGACAACGCCGCTGATAGCATAAGATCAACGATTGGTATTGTTAAAACCATCTTCAATTGTATAATTTATATTCTTGTTTGTATGTAGTCCCAAACTCAGTTTTGTTTCATAATTTGTTATTTGTTAATACTTAAACTTAGTGACAATCATTATAGAATCCCAGAATTCCTTCTTTTCCAATTAAATACAGATAAGGTGAGCTTTAGCTCTTTAACCGAAGACAAGAATCCCTAAAGAAAGTCCCAAACAAATTGGGACGTAACAATTCTACAGCGGCATCTACGCTGATTATCAGTCGATCATACAACAAAGCATTTATTATTCAGTTAAAAACTCAGTTATAATGGTAAATTTGTACATTTGCGTTCAAGCCTATATCTAGAGTTACAGTTTTATTGTATTATATTGTATAATCAATCACGGTATGTCTTCTAAAAACTCAATATATTCTTCGTTGAATGAATGAGGAGGAATTACAACACAGCAGCGCCCTAATCTGTTTTGTGGAACACATGTCTTCAGGTCACAATCGAATAAATATCCTTCTGCGCAATTCTGACTAAGTACTTTTGTTCCTGTCGGTCCACACTTATAATACTTGCCACAATCATACTCGTGGGGCAATAATTCATCTGGTATACAATGACCTCTCCAACATTTGGCGCGCGACGTGATATCGCACACCTTCCTCTCGTAATCGTAATAGTATCCCTGTTGACACCTTCTAAGGTATTGTTGTGTTCCATTAATTGCGCATTCGTAATACTCGTTACAATGGCACTCGTGAGGTACACGTAGTCCTGGAAAACATATCTGTCCTGGACACATTACCTTATCGGGCGTGTCGCACACTTGCCTGTTGCGATCAAACACCAATTCTTGCGGGCAGTCATAAACAAATTTGTACATTCCATCCTTTGAGCATTCGTAGTACTTCTCACATAGGCACTCGTGAGGGAATTTAGCTCCTGGAGTACAAGCGCGATAACAGTTCACGTATTCAGGTAAGTCACACATATGAGTGATTGGATTAAATTCAAGACCTGGCGAACATTTCTTTACCACTCTCCTGCCATTTTCGCACTCATAATACAAAGAAGAACAATCCGTGGAATAAGGAAGACGAATAGTACAATATCTACAATCGTCTATTGGACACTCCAGGTCGAGTTTTGGAGTTGTGGTAGATGTAGTGGTGGTGATCGGCGGAGGTAGTATAGGTCTTCTGCAGTTAACATCTTCCTTAAAGCCGCACTTTTGTTTCTCATAGTCAAAATCTTGACCAGGTGGACATTCCTCACGAATTGCGTCTCCGTCTTGGCAATCGAAATATACATTACAAATGCATTCGTGTGGTATTAACTTAGTTTCATGAGAACCTTTCGGTGGACATTGAAATATGGAAGGTATATCTGTCTCAAATTCTATCGGAGACATTCGACTGGAACCAGATTTACACATCGCTTTTTCAGCCTGAACACATTTCTTAAGAATATAATCAAACATCTGACCGGGCTGGCAGGTTTTTGCGATTGCTTCTCCGTTATGGCATTCGTAATGTTTGAAACAGTTACACTCGTGAGCCAAAAGTAGAGTCTGGGATGATCCTGCTGGTGGGCACTTCTCTAAGGAATCGTTCTGAGATGTCACTTTCCACCCGTAATCACAGACTTGTCGCTCCGGGTTGAAGAACAGTTGATTGCCATAGCTATCTGAATTGCAGTCCATTTCATACTTTTCACCCATGGAGCATTTGTAGAACTTGGTAGAGTCGAATTCATGGGCTATGTGAACTGTAGTATCGACAGAGTCGTACGGTGGGCATTCCGTTAAAATTTCGGCGGAAGCAACACCGGCGGCCAGTGCCAAGATGGCGACGATCGGTAAGTTCATTTCTGAAACAAAATAACATTGACCGATTAGATTTTCCACGCCTTCTGTGACAGAATTTAATCAGGATGTATCCTGTTACGATTAAAAAAAAAATATATAAAGAGACTTTTTGCACGATGATAATCAAGAGGTTACGTGCATATGATATTAAAAACCAGAAACTTTGAAGCGTTATAGCTTGAAAACTAATAAAAATCGAGTAAATACATTAATGCTTAATGACTTCGCCTTGAAAAGTACTACCGCATGATATAAAAAAAAATATACAGTTCCATTTGAAAAACGAAACTTGACCATCATATCTCGTTAAATAACAAAGTTAACAAAAGTTCCTTCTCGCTGAAACATAAGCCCCACTTTACCATGCAATTTTCATATTTGAAATTTTGCATTCGGCCGATAGTTTTGGAGTTAGAGCGCTGTATCACTAAGGCTGGGACACCCTGTATAACATAGCTACACTTAGCTACGCTTTCTCATTGCAAAATTTCGAAAGCTAACTCTGTCATCTAACACTTCTGCAAAAATCAATTACAAATATTTGCATTTTTCGGAGATATTGATGTTTAAAGTTCGAGTCGCATAATATTTCAAGCCAACAGTATAACACTTTGGAATACGCTGAGTTCTTATAAACATCTTACTTTCATTCCTGGGGATATTTCGAAATATAGATATTATAAGACACATCATAGCCGTAAATTTTCTCGTTTGGTAACAATTGAAGAGGTTTCTCACATGCTTCAAATAACATCGGACCCATTTATAAGTGATTTAAGGCCAAACCGAAGTCAAAATCGTGTTCACTTACAGAAGAATCACCACCGTTATTAAAATAGTTACTTTTTAAAATTTGGCACACGATGTAGCATGCAGCATTAAATTAAGAATGAATGAAAGTTTTATTGGGGGAAAAAAGACAAAAATTATAAGTGTCGAAATTTGAGTTTACTTTTGTAACTTTTTCGTAAAGTGCATTCAAAAAACGAACATTATGAAAAAGCAACGTCTTATTTGGGCAATTTTCGGAGGAATTATAACTTTTTAAAAAAAAAATGCAGTTATTTAAAAATTCATACGAAGCGAGTGAATGTTTGAATATGAAATGCCCGCCGAATGAATGAAAACGAATGAAATCGAACGACAGGTGACAAGTACTAATGATTGGTTAAGTGAAGAGCGAGAGATATGTGGCACAGGACCGAGTGAAAAGGAAGCATATGTGTGGTAATATGTAAACGAGCGCCAGGAGAGGACGAGTGTTAATTTGTTGGATGGCGTGTAATACATTGTACATACATTGTTTTTTTTTTTTTTTTTTTGGTTCAGCAAACGAAATCGGAAAATTCACAGAAACTAGGGGTGTGCGGGATCCCGACCAGGACAGGAATTCCTCCCGGGATCGGGATAGAATCCCGAGAATTTCAAAATCCCGAATACATCCGGGATTCCCGTGAATTTCCTGGATCCCGAAACCATTCGCGATCCCACATAAACTCGAGAATCCCGAATATTCTCAGGAATCCCGGATAGTTTCGGGAATCCCGAACATTTTACGGGAATCCCGCACACCCCTAACAGAAACGTATTTAGTAGGGTACTATATATATATAGGAATTTCAGCCAAATTAAAAGTTGTCAGATTTAAAATTGGCTGATTTGGCATAGAATGCCCCATATTTTTGTAATTTATTTGATTTATCGCTTTCGTATAATCCAATGTCAAGTTATCGCGTCAAATGAAAATGTTAAAAATAACATTGTTTTTCAGTCTCTTGAATGATTGCATCTTATTGTTAGAGAATTTAGCTTTCAAATAACGAATCGTTATTATTAAGGTGACAAATGTATACTTGAATGACTCTTTACTTAACCCTGTCTTTGTTACAATAGATAGAATTTTGAATATTCACAGTAATTTCTTACCTCTCATGCGATGGATAGTAATCGCTAAGACTAGGAGGCAACGAACGTAATTGTTGGTTGTTTAGTACGAACTGGCTAGTTTGAACGCATGGAGTTGTACTTATATATGAAATGGAATCCTTATCGCCAAATATGATGCAATAATCATATTTAGATTACGATGTGGATGATTATGCGATCAGATAATTATCATGGAAGCATCTAATCAACACACGAGAAACACAAATGGGATGAATTCGATTATTACAGTCACTCGTAGTGAAAATCGTTTAGATTGAATCGTAAATGATTACACTAGTTTACAGTCAAAATGTACATTCAATGCCACAATTTTTTTCTTATGTATTTTGGCCTACTAAATTCGAAAATCGCAAGAAAAAATTTGTCTATGGATAAGTTTTTTTTTATATGAATTTTTGAATTTTTTTCGATTTTTTTCTGACATACCTTCAGATTTTACGCCATATCTCGAGTTGGAAACGTCCGATTGAGTCGCGTAAGACGCCATTTTAAAGATAATCGAATTTCAAACCATCGCTTTTTACATTATTTTCCAATCGGTTCAATATTTTAAGTGTTACGAGTCAATATATATGAGAAACTTTTATTCTTTCGAACGTTGGGAGACTACATTTGGTTCCCAATCAGAAAAACGAACCCAACGAATAACAGAAGTACATTTTGACTGGTCTCGTAAAAGTATCTAACATACAGGATATCACACATCATCTGTTATAAAGCTATAACTCCAAAGCTATCGGCCGTATGCAAAATTGTTAATGTGGAAATTACATGGTAAAACGAGGCGCATGTTTCAGCGAGAAGCAATTTTTGTTAACTTTGTTATTTACGAGATATGATGGTCAAGTTTCGTTTTTTTTTTAAATGGAACCATATGCTGGGTTTCGGACTATTTGATAGTACTTTTCAAAACGAATTCACAGACCTGTCATGTACACACCCGGTTTTAATTAGTTTTCGAGATATAACGCTTCCAAATTTGTTAAGTTTCCGAGGAAAAGACTCGGTTCGGCCAAGGAGTACTTCGGACGGTCCTATTGATACGGTAAGTACCATGCGGTTTTTGAAATCGATACGGAGAATCTCGTTTGGGATTGCAGGCCCAAGGAAGGAAATACGTGAAATGTATTGTCCATCACTGATGCATTGTTTGTAACAAATTCGAATACTGCAGGTTTTTTTTTACTAATCGATAAGTTTCAAACTGACTTTCCTTTATAAGATCTATTTACACATAAACGTAAACGTGTCAGTTCCGTATCCGTTCAGTTGTGTAATGTTCTATCAGTGTCAGTGATTTTAAATACTCTTCTGTTTTTTTTTTTTTTTAATGGGCAATCGAATTAATCGCAGTGTCACGTGTACTACAAGTGGTTAGACGATGTGATAACAGATCTAAATAACCTAAGTGTATTTCTGGATTGTCGATGTAATGAAATATTTATGATAATATATCAATCTTTAGTCAAAATATCAGATTGCATGATCTACAAGTCGGGCAGAAGCGCCTTAGCACGGAACGTGTTAATATTTACCAATAAGATTTTTTACAAAGGAAACACCGATGAGTAATACACCCTGATTCTCATGAAACTGTAAGAAAACAGTCTCAGGACGATGACACGTGGTTTAACACGAATGAAATGAGCATAGATACCTTCAAAAACAAATCTGGTGTTTATTTCAAATCACATACTTTTTCATAACCCGAAATAATAATAACGCTGCATACATGCGTAGAAATGGAAAAAAAAACAAACTGAACAAGCTAAACCGATGTTAGTCCAAACAAAAATTACTGGCCGTCTGCCTTCGACTTGCCGGCGAACTCGCTCAACTTAAAGGTCCATTTACACATGTCCGTAACGTAACATAAAAACTTGCTTTTTTAAATATTGTTGCGACGGTATGAAGATGCCGCACTACAGTTCCGAGTTACATCGTCGCGACGGTGTGAAGTTACGGAAACGAGTTCCCGCGCTTCCGGTTGTCAGGAAGCGGCAAACTTTTAAAATAGTAGAGAGCGATTCAAGAAGTCAAAGAGAGAAGACGTTTCGTTACAAGTCTCCAAGATTAACGTTATATTATCGTTAAATTGTTTAAAAGTTATAGTTTGTTAATAAACTTTATACTTAATTAAAATGAATTCTCGTGCTTCAACCCCCCCCCCCCCCCAGCGCAACAATATATTTCTATTTTGTCTAATAATATATTAAAGCAACTTTCAGACATCCTGAAATAATCAAAAAATGTTCTTTCATCTTCAATCAATTCTTTGTAAAAAGTTACGAATTCTCCTTCACTTTTTCTTTTTTTACAAATTTCATGGACCCACTTCCGTTTCTTCGTTTTATTTTCTTCCATTTCGTTATCTAAACTTATAGCAATCATTGCTAATTCATTAGTCGTAAAATTCGCTATCTCGGGAAACATTGAGATTAAACTGATCGAACGTCACGAATGTTACCGATACGGTACGGATACGGTACTGACACGTTACAGATATGTGTAAATGGACCTTAAAACTCACTGCCGATTTCCGAAATTGTTTCCGTAATCGTATTCGTAATCGCAACTCGGAAAGATGCGATTACAATCGTAATCGTAATCACAACTCGAAAACATTCAATTACAATCGTATTCGTATTTGTGATTATGATTTTGCCCATCACTGCTACAAGTATAATATATTCTTACAAAAGTTTGTACACTTGTTTGTGAGACCTTCCTATGAATTACATAATTTTCAGTTCATACTACTTTTGCATTTCAAGGGAGAAACTAACCCTTTTGTTCAAGCCGTCCCGTTTACTTATGTGCTTATAACTCGATCGTTTAAATAAATATTACACTATTTTTAGAGTCCTATAAACCAGTATTAAAAAATTTGATAAAAAATATTTTTTAAGACAATTGTATTTTTAACATTTTATTATTGAATATATAATCATTTATTTACATTGAAAAGTTTCCTAAATAAATGATCAAACCTTCACAATTTAATAAGCAATCCTAGCCAGTGTAACGATATCCAAACGTGTATAATCTTTGACAAAAGTTGAGTCATAGATAGGCATTTGATCGCTTGCTTTTTCGAGATAACGATAATTTGCGAGGACGATTTATTTTTTATAACGATGATTCTAGGGAGATTAAAGTCATAACTTATCAGTAGATTTATTAGACAAACACTATCGCTCAGAAATATCCGAATATTTATCATTTGTGTCATACTAATGCACAAATGGTATTTAAGTAATAAACATAACAATCAAACTCAATCATTAGTACTTCCTTGGGGTAGTAATGTTTCAAGTCAAAAATGAAATATGTAAAAACTTACCAATACGCCAACAAAAATATGTGCGATCCGATGTGGTTGACTATTGCTGCTTCTACATATAATACTAAACTTGATAATCTTTCTATGAGTTTTTTCATAGTTTCAGATGTATTTCGTTTTCATATTTTTTCACATTACTTTCATAAATCTTTTTGTCGTCTGGGACACTTAGTGCGTACTTTATCTGAATTATCTTTTATCTAAATTATACTATACCATAATTTTTCATTTGGGCTTAGGTTCGGAAATTTCGGCGGCAATTTCATAATTGTAACTACCCCTCCATGTGCTAATATTTCTAAATAGTCCTGACACAATTAAAAGGGAGAACCATAATAAGAGGCCAAATATTAATTGTTTTATGTGATTTTATTTACAGAGAAAAAATAATTTAATATATTTTCTAACTTTGGGAATAGTGTAAATATGTTTTAATGTACATTTGGTAATTCTATCATATCATTTTACACGGAAGTCTTTGAGATATCAGTTGTTCCCTGTGATAAAGTTTCGCCTATGTCCGTTAGTTCTGAGAATTCTGCCGATCATAATTGTTATCTGAAATCAACGAAACTATTTTCCTACATTGTCGGCATTACCTTGAAGAATATTAACTAATCTGCGATCAAAAAAATTGGAAATTGAAACTTCTAGAACTGTTCAAAGAAAAACGATCAATTTTCATCAATTTTTGTGCAGCTCTTTGCAATAAAAAATATACTTTATACAATGGTATAATTTCAATTGTTAGTTCATGATCAAGGCATTAAATAAAGTAAACGTATTTTGGAAACGTAGGTTGGAAACGAATATCGATAAGATGGGATGTGACGTGGGTGAATAAGCCTAAACATCGTGATAACAATAATAATATTTATTACTATTGGGCAGGGTTGCGAGTAATTAATTACTTTTAAAATTAATTTCCGTCTTTAATTGACAATTAATTACAAACAATGTAATTAATAATTATTTAATTAAAATTGAATTAAGCAGAAATAATCGAAAGTCGTTTAATTGACGATTGATATGAGCAAATTTTATCGGAAATATTTAATTGACGATTGCTTTAAGGAAAATTAATTCAAAGCTATTTATTTGACGATTACTTTAAGGCTTAAGCAGAATTAATTCAAAGGCATTTAATTCACGATTACTTTAAGCTGCTTTATGTTTTTAGTATATTACTTTAACTTATACCTATGGTATATATTTGTTTCATTTTGTCGTCATTGAGTAAGAATACACAACTCATTTGGATAAGGTTAATAGTATTTAGTATATTGCATTAGTTTATTTGCATTTAGTTTATTTTTATTATATATATGTTTATTTATATGTGTTACTTATGTAATTAATTGAATTTTATATAAATGTCTTTTAACATTGAAGATATAAACAAACCGTCAATTAAATAGTTTTGAATTAATTCTGCTTAATTCAATTTTAATTAAATAATTATTAATTACATTTATTTAAAATATTTATTAATTAAGTTGATTGCATTAAATTTGTTTAAATCACCTATTTAATTAAAAAATTGTAATTGATTATTATTCAAACCCTGCTATTGGATAGTGCTACTCAGCATATGTGCGTGGCGACTGTTCAATACCTTCTGGTTCACACGTAGCCCAAGCGTTTTGTTATTCCTCCGAGCGATCCGAGGTTCTAGCGATCGTCACTTTTGTTGCCAGGCTAGGCCAATCAGTAGAGCATTTTTGTATTACAAAAATACTAACAGCAAACTGATCGTGCAATTACATAAAAGGGGATGCGTAGAATAATAGGTATATGTTTTTAACTCCACAACTCTGTTCCATATTCTTACTATAAACAATTTAATGCAAAAAATCGTAATTTTTGTTGTTTTTTGTTTACAAATTTTTAACTAATGCAGAAATATCAATGCTCCAACGAGATAAAATGTAGATGATGAAAATACCTACAGAATGAGACCTCGAATGTCTCGATCGGATAGTAAGGAACGGAGAAAAATCGGGAGAACCGGAAAATTCAGAGTTTTTTCCGATATTTATAACTCTGCCATTTTTTGAGCTGAAGCCCTGGACTTTTCGAGATAAATAGCGATTAATGTGTTCTTTATGTGTGCAAAAGACAAAGATTGTCGGATCATTAGTTTTCTCACAATCGCCATCTGAATTTTTCATTGTGCTTTTTGCCAGCGGGCCTGTATGCGTTACCGTAAGACCGATTTTGATTTAAAAAAAAGATTTGAATAGTTGATGTCATGTACTACAAAACGTATATTCTGATTATTCGGTAAAATGTTTGAAAGGATGAGAAAAACCCTTTTAAACTTGACCAAAAACGGCTGAACGCTCAATCACGGTCGAGCGGTGGGCACAGCGGCAGCCAAGGAGATGTAATAAAAGTATATACATAAAGTACATATATTAATAGGCACTCGCTGCGCTCACGTTATTACTATATACATATACCTTTAGTATTTTTGTCACAGAAACGATAATTTAATTCTCTACCGATTAGCTTTGGCCTCGAGTTCGGTCGGACGAAATACATTTCATATGATAACATACACTCAAAAAGGTTTTATTACGTGATAAACAGCTCGTCACAGATTAGTTCTTGAGTTATCATTCCCACGGTTCGAAAAAATGTGATTTCGATAAAAACGCATTTGAAGTTTAGAATTACCGAAACCAAAAAGTTCAAAGTAATAATGAATAATGTAAACTATTTATCGTTTAATCATCGATTCCAGAACCATATAGTAACCATTCCTCTGCTTCATACATATTATTAGCAGCTTGAAGCTCTTCTTTCTGAGCTTCTCAAGCTTCCTTCCGTTCTTCGTCTCCAAAGTTCCTATTCTGACGATTCACGCGCTCGGCGTAATGCAAGCTATGGTCGCGAATTATGATTTTAAGGCCAGAATGGAGATATTTTCGAGCCAAGCGTCAAACGGTCGAGTTAAAGCTTTCGTTTATTATATTATATATTATATAAATATATAATTTGGTTAATTTATTAAAATACAGCATATTAAATACAATGCAACCTTTTCAGAGGCGGCGTAAAATTACAAATTTTTAATTCATAAAGATAATATCAATCAGTTTAATATAAAATCATGTGTTTTTTTTTTAAACTTACAACCTTCTCTTTGAGTAGGATGTTTAGATCTTTGATTAAACTAATCCTCAATTTCAAGATTATAACAGATTTTGTATAAGGTTTTTTAAACAAATATTCGCCGATTTAAATTAATAGATTCACTCCTGGACAAGTGTACAGTATACATGGTTAACCACGTGTATCTATGTTTGAATCCATGTACTTTTTAATACACGGATATTTACTAATACATAGATTAATCCTTAATAGCATTCTATAAAATGTACAAAAACTCAATGAAGTTCTCAAAATCATTTTATTACGACTTTTAACATTTTCATATTTTTAATTTAGTATTTGTTGATGAAATATTAAATTAATTGAAATATTTTAGTAAATTCTGCTATTAAAATTTGTGGATACATGTGTACTAGAATCCGTGTATTATGTAGGCATTTAAAAAAAATGCACTGTAATTACATGTGTATTTTACATATACGTGTAATCGGAACCACTAGACTTTTAACCTTTTGTCTTGTGGCGAGCGATTATAGTCGTCCATCGCATCAAAATGGTTAGGGGGGTATTATCGTCTAGAAACTTCAAAAATTCGATTTCTTTTCTTGCATTTTCTTATCATTTGGGGTTTTGAGAAAGTGCCTCTAAAATGTTAATTTGAAATTCGTAGAGCTCTCATAGTTACAGAGGCTTAAAGGCTGTTCACCAGTATTAGTGCTAAATGTATAGCAAACTTTAAACGCATTTTTCTCGGAACGACATTTTTCAAGTCGGGTGCACGTTTTTCTCAAAAACTATTGGACCGACTGACTCCTGGTTTTACACACATTTCGAGGGCACCATCACCTATGGTCTGAACTAGAATTATACCGATAGCTTGAATATTTTAGCCCTGCTCTCATGTTTTAGTTGACAATTTTCCGGGAAAATTAAACCTTAATTTTCAAACAACTGCGATTCCGATAAAAAATTTAGTACTTACTTAATTCTAGTTCGGACGATAACTACAATCATATAGATTGAAAAAACAAAATTTGTTTTTCTGTCTCAGACGACTAGAACCGCCATAGCCTGTGCGCCCGATTGAACGAGAGTCTTACGCCACAACCTGCATAACAGCGCATAACTTGTATAGATTTCAATGAAGTATTTCATGAAAATTTGTGTTGTTAGTTTAAACGTATTTTATTATGCATAAAAAAACCCTGGTACTGTAGGTTTGATAGCTTTCGCAAAATTAATTCCTAAAAATTACTGAAAAAACAAACATCTAGACGATAATACCCCCTTAATGCCTGACAGCCAGACACCGACTATTCCCGACAGCAAAAGCTGTCTGACCATGATAAGTTCAATCTACTAGCACGACATGACGCGCTGTACCGTAAACACGTACGCAAGCCAATTATCACATTCTCTTATCGTCGGTCGATAAGAATGCAATCTACGGAAACGTAATATTCTCGGAGCTGAAACGACAGTCGATAGTCATGGTGCAATTGCGACACATCTCCCTAACGCAACACCGATGCCACTGGTATCGTTGCATCGTCGGTGCACGATCTCAGGTGCCGTTGTCGCGCTCCCTCAAAAATAACGATCCAATAGGAAGCGTGTAAACAATGGCTGAACGGCGCCGGATTGGCAGCGCTGTCGCCAAGTCGACTGCGCGCGGCCAATCCCGGGCCCCCGATTCTGGCTACAGGGGAATGTGCATTGGTCGTCCTTTCCCCCCACTACCAGTGACGGCGGCACGGCTCATGTTCAGTAGACTCGGCCATTTCTCTTACGAAGCGTAGCAACTCGTTCGGCCGCGACATTTTTTTCCCACTGACGACCGTGCGGGTATTCCCGGAAGCTTTGCAAAATAACGCGACGCAAAAGGATGATACACTCCGGGCGCACCAGGCTCGAGGTAAGTCAACGCCATCATATGACAGTAAAACGACGGGGCTGTCTCCGACTGTGGAAACGCGCGTCAAAGTTACCACACAAGGGGGGGTTCGTGCGTGTGTCCAATGTTGTCATTGCCGAGGCGAACAGCTGATCCGCTCCCCTGGCCACCGTGATGCTTGGCAACGATTACTCGCCTGTATCACAGCCTCCTGCCGCGACAACGAACAACAAAAGCCAACGGCGGACTCGGTTTCGACGGTGTCTCGTCGAAACGGGACAGTTATAAAGGCTTCTTACATTTTGATCGCTACCATTCCACCGTGTCTCTCTCTCTCTCTCTCTCTCTCTCTCTCTCTCTCTCTCTCTCTCT
>NW_026534344.1:7751997-7833592 GCF_026225885.1 Hylaeus anthracinus | reverse complement strand
TCTCTCTCTCTCTCTCTCTCTCTCTCTCTCTCTCTCTCTCTCTCTCTCTCTCTCTCTCTCTCCGTCTTGCTCGCACTCGCTCTCCTTCTCTCTATCTGTGTCTATCGCTGCGCGTTCTTGCACGCTCCGTCTCTTTCTACGTATCCCGTTTCTCTGTTCCTCTGATCGACCAACCAACCAGCCAACTCCATCCTTTGTTCTTTCATTCTTTGTTTCTGTCTGTCTTGCGTTCGTTCTCTGTTTACTGTTCACCTCGTCTCCGGTAGCGCACTGTCGTCGACGTCGTCGTCATCGTTCGCCGCTGTCATTGTCGTCGCGACGACGGTGTATCGGAACGTCGCATGTCCCTCCAGGGGCGATTTAACGCATGGGATTTTTTAGGGGCTACTGCCCCAGGAGGCCCCGCCAGCTGGAGGCCCTCCAAAGGTTATCCCTCGGACTATGGAATGCAATACACGAAACGCTAACACGCCGAATACACTTGACACGTAGTATTATTTTCGTACTCGTTCCAGAAGGTAGTGTTATGTCAAATTTTCCATTACATTTGCACGTTGTCACACTTTCGAACTATGTAACTATTCGGGACGCAGAATTTAAAATAAACATCCCAGTACATATTCAACTTAAAAATTTATATTATTATTTATTATTATTATTATCATTTTAAAAAAATATATATTATTAAAATATACTATACTCGGCAAAAAAAATAATTTAAAATGAACATCCCAGTACATATTCAACTTAAAAATTTGTATACGACATAAAATAACATTTCTTCTTTTAATAATAAAACTCGTAATAAATGTTTACAAAAGAGAGCAACATGTACCATTGTAATTCTCTGCAGTACATAATTATACAACTTACTAGTGTGTTTTGACTCGTAAGTTTCTGGTTATACTTATTTAACATTTAGCGTTAATTCATAGCATTGTAAACTCAATGAAAAACTGTAAACAAAATATTGCACTGCGTCTATGAGTAATTTCAACTTCTTGAGGTGGGTTAGGGAATATCCTCGTGGTCTAACAGAATCTTATTTAAAACTAGTTTCTCGGAAAAGTGATTTTATTTCAATTTTGTCTTAGATAGTGATCTGAACTTTTTTTTGTAATGTATTGGGAGAAAATTCGCTGCACCTGTAGCACGACAAAATCTTAGTTGATATTATTTTGTCAAAGACGTTATTTATTACATTTTTTTGTTGAAAAATGATTACACTGTCAAAAATGTAATGGTAAAGAATGATTATAGCTTTATTTTCCTTTCGAAAATATTACTGGAGGGGAGACCGACGGTGCCCGTAGCTCAGGGGCCTAGGAAATATTAGTTCAGCCCTGCCCCTGCATCCAATGTTTTATCCTATTCTTTGTTTGGTTCGTCATCGGCTATCGTTGGATCACAATTTCTGGCGATATCGTCTCGACGATTGACGCAACGTGGTGTTTCTATCAACTTTTGACAGATCGGTATGCGTGCACGTGCTCGTTTTCAGATTTATATGTCATTTTGTATACAAGCGTTTTTGGAACGGCTGATTATCAATCTTACTACAGAATTCAAAAATTGAAAATACCGGTTCCAATATCACGGACTTGTTTGGCAAAATGTTATAAGATTTGCATGAAAAATCGTTTGTAAAGGATTTTAGAACTGTTAATTATGAATATAATATGGAAATTTAACAAATTAAAAGTGACGGGTCTAATATGAATAATTTGGAAGTTAAAAAGTAAAAAATTAAATAAAAATTTGTTTAAATAGGGAATAAAAGAAATAATAAAACTAATTTCGGGTTTAAGATCTTATACTAAATATGATACGGAAACATTTGAAATACGCGTATAGTAATAACTAGACTGCGGATGTTTATGTATTTATGGCAAATGATAACATAGAGAAATGAACGAGAATGTGCACAAATGCAAAGAGATAAAATATCAACAATAATATACATGTTACATCGTTTAAAACATAAAACACATTTCCATTTATGTTTCAATTCTTTTTCTGTATCTGTGAAAATACGGTTTTTTATAAACATCCGCAGTCTGCTGATAATAAAATGTTTCAAAAGAACAGTGAATAGTCGGTAACGCGAATGTGACATGATATACATATGCGATTTCTCAATACGTTACGACAAACAAAATGCTTAAGATACTATTTAAGCAGAAGTTGGCGGCTAATTTTTGTTGTATAACAAAATAATTAGTAAAGTATCATAACTAAAAAACGTTTCACTGAATTATCGGTCACTTTCAGACATAAATAGTCCAAAACAAAAAGGCGATTATCAATTATGAGAGGAATGGGTACTATAAAAATTCTTCACGTTGGATAGAGCATAATGTTTCATGAGTTTATAAATGAGAAAAATTGAATAGGTTACACTGTCAGCCTTCATGTATTTAACAATCTCAGAAAAACAAAAAGTTTATATCTGGATCAGAGTTTGAAAATCGATTTTTTTACCAGTATTTTTGGTACAAATACTCCATTGTACGTTGTCGAGGTCCACGTTTATCGTCCAAACTCATCATAAATCTCTCGTTTCTATCTTGATTTGTCGGTCTATCGAAGACAACACGAAATCTACAGCGAGTATAATTCTGATTTCAATTTTTATTAATTGAGCAAGAGATCAAAAGACATCCAAAATTTGCAAACCAAAATAAAAATGTTGCTAATTTCTGATTTCCTACCTTCAGATCTGGTGTACACACATTAAGTTTCATACTTCAACAAAAGTAATTAATAGGTTCAGTACTGTTGATAATTGTTTTTGCGTGTAAATGTACATCTTATATATGCATGGCTACAGTTGGACCTACCTTTTGTCGACAGAAACATATATTTGAACAAAAACAAGTCACTCTATTACAGATTAGTATTATTTATTTTTTCACATAATTAAGTAGTTAGTGGTGTAGAGATTGCTGTTTAGTGTGTGAATGGGCCAGGAAATATTAAAGGGCGAAAGCTTACCTAGGGCGATCCTAAAAAATGAATTTTTTGGGGGACAAATGGTTAATTTTTTGATAACAATTTTCAGGGATCGAAAGAACGTTTCTTAGTGCATGTGTCGCAATTTTTGTTTTTAAAATTATCTTGAATTAACGAAGTTCCAACGTTGTCATTGTTTCCATAAGCATTCCCCGATGATTATTCTACATCAGAGCTGGATGTTCCGAAATTAAAAAATCAGGCCTCTTTTAATAACGTATTAAATTATCGAAGCGCTATCGAGATTTTTTTTAAGGCTAATTTCTTTCATATGTCAAAAATGGGCATTCTTCAGGGCTGGAATGTGTTCGAAACGTTACCATATTACGGAAAATTATTTTTTTTAAAAAAACCTCTTAGTATGTATGCATTGAAAAATAATTTCGTTCTCTTTACAAAAAAAGTCATGTCTGAATGTGTTAAAATCGACACGGTATGCAACGCAAAAACGGTCCTTAATTTTTAAGATCTCTTTCTTTTTAAAGTACATGACGTATTTAGCGAATAATTTTGTTTTTTAACCGACTTCGAAAAGGAAGAGGTAACTCAATTCGACATGTATATATTTTTTTTTATGTTTGTTCACCGATTACGTCGAGATGGCTTGATCGATCGGAATAAAACTTATTGCATCTGATAGAGCATCACTGCTACTTGGTCCCGTAAACAAAAAATTTGACCTTGGTTCATTTTTTACCACTTTTATCGCAAAAAAAAAACTATTTCATGTATGTTCGTCCAGAATTTCGATAAAATCGATGAAACCTCTTGCGTTTTGCTGTCGGACAGGTTTTCGCGATGATAACATTTGCAAAAATTTATGAATTTTTTTATTGTTTATTTTTATATATATATATATATACTTATAACTATTGTTATTTCAAAATTCCAATTTTTTTATGTAACTCGGCGAGGAATGATAATTTCTTTTACAACGTTAACTTGAATTGATATTTTAACCGAATTTTGAGAAACACTTTTCCCAAATTTATATTTTGTGGACTGAAGAGAGTATGCCTACTTAAGAGAATTCAATACTCATATTTAACAATTTTTTTAAGGCAAACCTTTGAGTTTTGTTTTGCAAACATTTATCTATCGTAATAAACATACTTCTATAAAGCTTCAGTAATTTCTTCATTTAAAAATACTGAAAATTATAATAAATATAGTTGATGTCTCGGAAAGCATTTTCTAGTAAGCGTTTTGCGGTGACCACTACTATTCGGAAATGGATTAATTGAAATAAAAAATCCGAGAACTTTTTAATATTACATAAGTTTATCTAATTTTTATCAGAACGGTTTGCTGAAAGATTAATTTGTAACAAAATGACGATAGCTAAAGATTAAGATAACAATTTTTCACTAAAAAGTTGCTCGCTTTTCGTCTATGAAGTAAAATCTAGGCCAAAAAACAAGCATAATACACTGGCACTAAATCGAAATAGTAGTTTTCGATATATATACTGGTTATGCGTTTGAAAATGCAATTCTGTTGATAAACGAGTTTAAAGTTTTTACTACGGAAGGCTTTTACTGAGGATGAAAAAAACTTAGAAAGATTTAGAAAAGGCTATATCTACTTAACTTACAAAACCGTAAAAAATGATTCTTGTCCCCTACACGCTACTCGACTAACAGCGAAGCGCGTGTCGAGGAATATTATTAAGATAATTTCGTTAATTTTGCTCGAAACCAAAAAGTCGATATTTTTTAAGTTTCTTTGGTAGGCCCTGCTCTTCAATCAATTCAGCAAATGAGAAATAAAAAGTAACGTACAAGGCTATGAAAAATATTAGAGGGACCAGAAAGTAATGTCATTTCTTTTACATTAAATTCAAACAAATGTATAACAAGATTTATTTTTAATCAATTATGTAATCGCCTTCGTTATCAACGACCTTTTGCTATATACTGTGCAAATTTTCAATACCTGGTCGATAAAAATCAATTGGTGTATAATGGGCTGGTAAATGATAAAAAAGTATTGACATTCACAGAAACGACATTACTTTCTGGTCCCCTTAATATTTCGGAATTCTATTTTCATCCCGAATCATTTCCTTAGGCGCGAATGATGTGGCCGCATTCGCGCTCAGGCTTCTGCGACATTACACGCGACCGTACATACAGGGTGAGTCACCTAAGAGTTGTACCTAAAATATCCCTGTGCCTTTTAGTTATGCGATAATGCGAATTCACGTCTTACGAGAAAAACGTTTGGTTTGAGGGAAGGGCAACAAAATAATTTCAATGTTATATTTTGCGAGATTTCAAGGTCAATGGCATTTTCTTTTTTTTTTAACGGAATGAGGTATATTCATCATTGTAATCTTATAGTTGATAAAAAGACAAATTCAAATATGTAGAATATATTAACCTTCAGATGACCTTGTGTCAAGTTATTATAAATTCATACTCCAACGTTCACAGTCAACATATTATACATGTCTGAATTTGTCTTTTTATCAGCTATAATATTATAATAATGAAGATAGCCCAATTTCTTT
The DNA here is from genome assembly GCF_026225885.1 of Hylaeus anthracinus. Classification (NCBI taxonomy): domain Eukaryota; kingdom Metazoa; phylum Arthropoda; class Insecta; order Hymenoptera; family Colletidae; genus Hylaeus; species Hylaeus anthracinus. Next base: position 7,828,068 of record NW_026534344.1, on the reverse strand, counting down.
AAAAAAAAACACCAATAACTTTGAAATCTCAGAAAATATGACCTTTAGACAATTTTTTGTCTATCAGAGTATGCCCACCTCCAAACGAAACGTTTTTCACTCGTGAGATATATTTGTATTTTTAATATAAACGGAGATATTTTAGGTACAAATCTTAGGTGGACTCACCTTGTATATCACGTTTAACGCAAACGCGAAATGTAAACGTTGCCCGATCCGATATTGCGTCGACCCTTCCAACATTGGAAATACAACTCCTCGGGTCCGTGTTTCTCTTTGATTGTTTCTTTAACAATGAAACTAACAACATTTTCGAAAACGATGACCACGACAACGGTCAGTCTGGTCTCCACTTTTTCATATACTTGGCGATATTTTTTTACTTTTTTGAAGGTTTTTATGGGGATCTTCTTAACGAGGCCTCGGACAACATTTTCGATAACTCAAACATTTTTGGGACACCCTGTATAAGACTATAAAGTACATATTTAAATTTATAGTAAACAATCAATGAATTTCGTTTGCTTTTCATAGAAGACGAATGTTTCTAAAAAAATAACGTTACGTATCTACAAACATTGAAAATTAACAGTTTCAGGAATGAACTGGACTGTAACATTTCAAGAATATTCCCAAGAAATTTTAAAGTTAATCCGACTAAAATTTACGAAATTATGAGTCTCGATATAAAATGTGGGTATGTGCAAGTAACTAGGAATACGCCATTCATCGTCAAAATTTTAAATGGGTTTTTGTCGAAACTGTAATACATTTTTCAAATCGGTGGGCAAGATTTCACAAAAACGGCTGAAGCGATCCACTCCAAATTTTACAGGTACACTTAAGTCATGAAAAATTCGTACTTAATTGGTCTAATGGTTTTCTAAACGCATTCTTTCAATTTTACTAATTTTAATTTTTCCGCGTAAAAAGCAACTTCTGTATTTTTATGTATTTAAGTGCCTTTTGTCGACCTCGAAGTATCCGTCATCCCTTAAAGTGTGCGTATGGAGAATTAATAAGAAGATAAGAATTTCTAAGACAAAATTTCGATTATTAATTGATGTTAATATATGCCAATAGATAACCTTGTTTTATTTTGTTTTTTTTTTTTTTTCATTTTTGTCGCGACTTTCTAACAGATTCCTTTATAATTAAAGTTCAAAACCCTGACAAATGTAGCTACGGTACGTTGCAACTCTTATAATTAACAGAGCTCGTAACTATTATTGTTAGAGAGACAAACTATACCCAGAAAATAACTTATGTTTTTATCAGAGTTGGGCAAAATGTAATCTGATTAAATTTGCCACAATATTTCAATGTTATCGCTCGGTAGCTATCGTATAACTGCGATGTAATTATAGTTGTAAATCATCAAACCATGTACATAATTACCGTGTAATCCCGCATACTTAAGATGTTACCTTTGTAATTAATGCGTGATTACTTTTTAGTTCTTATCATTGAAATGTGATCAGATTACATACCGCTGAACGTACTCATTCATGGGCTCCCTATAATATGGATTTCAAGTTCTTGTACTTATCGAACAATTATTAGAGGAAGCTCAGGAAGCTAAAAGAAAGGCTTCGATGGTTCTCGCTGAAATTCCAATTGGAAAACTTCAAGAACAGTTGCAAACGACGATCGTTTATACATGCTCTTTATCTCGTTAGACACTGTCATAAGTGTAATTTACGCCCCCCTTTGCACAGTATGGATAAAAGCTTTTATCTAAAGGCCAGGTTGATCCTTAAGAAATCAAAAATGTCTTTTAATCATTCTCAAGAAACGGCTAACGCAGAAGAATAAATAAATTCATTCATTTAGATTGAATATAAGTTATAATTCCAAACTTATTGTGAGAAAAACATGTGGCACCGTGACCTTGTATTTTGAAAATGAGTACAGATGCACCATTATTAATTTTGTTACTTTAGCTATCTTAAAATTGGCCACGTTTTATCATCCTCGTTTGGATGAACACCGTCGGACATTCATTTTTCCGAAACGATGGAACATCTTCTTCGTTGAAAAAGATCCCTACTACACAATTATGAAACTGGTACTTGAAGTATATTTTACGTTAAAATCACTTTGATTTTACCGAAAGGGAATAGAAAGTTTGTCGGAGAGATTGGCGGAGATTATCGATAATTATGGAGATGATATTATTGATTAAAATTGTATTAACTCTTAAATATAATAAAATCCCGTAGAGTATCAAATAACGACAATACCCATGAGCACCTTTGGTAATTCACCCTAGCGAAAATGTCGTCGAGCCCGAAACGTTAAACTAAGTAACTTTACTTTGTTAAATTTAGTAACTTCATTTCTTATTCGCTTTGCAAGGATAACCGAGTATAGAACCATTGTTCTAAAGACTTTGTTACCGTACAATCCTTTTCCAGGTAGATAAAATCGTTAGCAAGAAATTAAGCGTAGCTTATATCAGCGAGGATGTTAAGGGTCGATTCGATAATTACATGATAATTACACGAATTAATCGGTTCAAGGACCGTCGTCGAAAAATCGACGCCGCGAATCGCGAAGCTGCATCAATCTCGATGTTCCGAAAGGGTATTTATAGAGAAGATCGATACCAAGGACCGCGTGTTGCGATTATTTTTTAAATACCTGTTCGCGGTCGTTCCATCTCTTTTTTTTCGAGCTTTTCTAATTATCAGCAATTGAAACATTCTTTTACATTTGCACGTCGTGATTCACTTTTATTTGAATGTTCATCGAAAATCGATACGTCCGAGGTTCGCCCTGCCGTTCTGATTCGAATTCGACGCTGTTTCGGCGATTGGACACTGCTGACTAACTTTCAGCGATCTTTCTTCTCATTTTTATTTTTTATACTCTCTCTATCACGTGTATCACTTACGGAGCCCACTGAAACTCATTTTTTCGCTAAATGATATTTTTCACATTTACGCTGAAACTACCAAGGCGATCAATTTAACTTACGCATTACCTTAAACTTATTTCTGAATTCACTCAATTAATAACGATCCTTTTACCGCAATATTTGCGAACAGTTACCATAATACAGAAGTAATTTAATTGATAAGTTAGTCTGCTCTTTCTCCCTGTAATTACAAGGATATAGTCGTATGTAGAACCTGTGCCATCTTAACGTATGAACGCGTTGCACATTTGCCTAGAGGCCTCCACAAAACTAAGAGACTCCTTGCTAGTTTGTGCAATTTATCATTCTAATTACGCAATATTATCGGTAGCGGCACTTCGATCGTTTTTTTTAGTCCGCAATATCTAAAGTAAATAAATTTTATAATTTTATATCTCAGTGCACTGTTTTGCCTGGGGTCCCACATCGCTGTTACGACGGTCCTGTATAGAACAGGTATGCGGTGAACTTGAGTAGCTTTAAAGAAATAAAGAGGGAAACGGTAATTATTATTACGTAAAACCATTAGATTATTCCGCGCTATATTTCGCACATACGTACATGCAGTGAGGCACAAAATTATTGTCACACACAGGGAGTTACCACGATATGATAAATTAAAGGAACAATACAAACTTTTTCTATTCTTTCTATTTTAGAAGTATAGTATTTACGTTACTAAAATTATGTGTTTATGTAATTATAAAGAAAACGTAACGATTCTGAGCAATGCTCGAGTCATAAAATTATTGACACGAGCTGTAACAGTTGATAATTTTATTAGCGTTAAAATTTGTTACGGTGACCTTTTTGTTTTATCACTCTAGATCTAAATCTCCTTGAGATTTATTTTATTATCTCTTTCTAAATAATCATTTTCAATATTATTCCATTTTCCTTGCAATATTATTTTATTAGATGTTCTTCAGCATTTTAAAGGTCCCTTTCAATTATTCAAATGAAATGTCCTATTTCTATGACAGAGTCTGATAGAGTAGCGAATTTTGAGAGTAAAAGTCTTAAGCTATACCTATCCCGAAATTAATATAATATTTTCCGAAATATTCAGTCATCGAACTTTTACAATTTGACCTTGATTGAAAACGCGTGTTTTAATGTTTTATCGTGTCGGAGACGGTACGTGTCGTTGCCGGAACGTGTCGTATAGTCTGAATCGACCTTAATTCGGTTGTTATACAGGGTGGTCCACGCAATTGTTTCAAGTCATAACTCCGTTATTATTGCATTTGCGAAAAAATACTAAAGGAGAAAGGAGAAAGATAAATGGTTCGAAAAACACTACATCTGTATGACAAACAATTGCGTGGACCATCCTGTATACATAAATTACAAAAGTACGCTATATACGTGATCTGTGCATCCCCGAAAAACAAACACACACTAAAATACTAAGCATCCTACATATACAATAAAAATACTAACACAACCACCAAGGTATACATACGTATACATATGTGTTCCACACACTGCATAGCAAGACACGCCGAACATAGACACTAGCCTGCTAAAGATAGTTTTATCATTTACATAACCATAGCGTTACGATGATTGAAAAAGGAAGTACAAGGTGTGATTGTATATATCCAATATAAAACCTTGATCTTATTAGCTCGAATCTCACTGTACGCATTCCTTCGAATGGTGATTTCTTTATAAAAGGATCGATAGATATATTGTAAGACTGGATAGTAAGCGAGTCAATTTTGAAATTTCAAACTAAATCTGGTGATGATCTCAAGTGCGCGATTATCTGATTATTTGTGAGGTCGATGGTCGCTTTGCGTAGGCTAATAAAAAATATATTATTAAATATACTTCAGCTGCTATCGATGCAAATGAAAGTTGTTATTATGTCGTTTTCCATTTCATATTTAATTGAAAGGGTTTCAATGCTGTTTCTCAAATCCTGACTAACCAAAGAAAGCACTTACAAATTTGCGAACATGGTGACTTAAAATTATATCTCTCGAAATTAGTTCCAAATATCGCCGACCTCAAGGTTCTCATTGAAACTTTAAATTTATTCTTCATGTAGCTTATTATTTGTATGTTACGCTGAAATTATATAAAATCCTTAGAAAAGTAAAAATATTTGTTATATTTCGGCTTGTCGTAGATCAATCAGAGCGCCTCAAAATAATTTTTCCGCATGGTAGACAGCGCTCGTTGCAATTATCTGAAACAAACAAACCGAAAAGATTTTATTTTGTATGAGTGCAACTATCGTCCGAACTAGAATACGTAGGAGATATTGAAAAAGAAAAAAAATGATGGTTTGAAAAACAATTGCAAAAGTTTAATCAGTTTTTTGAGTTGCAAAACTTTCATTTTGTAAATATTTACTTAATTGTAATAACTACAGGTGCCAAGTTATAAGTAAATCCCAGCCAGCTTAAAAAATGCAAGTTTTTAGACCTTTAGAAAGTGTGTTTAAGGAATAAGGGTACTTTTGCGGTCAAAAAATAGTTTTCACAAATTTTTTTTTCATGCTTGGTTGATATATTTCGTAATCAGTATTTCTTTATTCGACATATGTATGTTTGAAGATATAATATAAAAATTTTCATTGAAAAATATAAAACATTCTTTGAGATACGAGCGATCTGCTTGCAGGTCTCCAAAAAGGTATGGTTAGCGGCGAATAATGTTACGTAAGACTGGATCTACTGAAACAAAATATTCAAACGGATTTTTTTTAAATAATGTTAAAACTAATGTTTCAATGTACCTTTTGAGGAAATATCGATTTTTAAACAACTGTCGCGTATCTAAAGTTAAAAGTCGCTTTTTTCGCGAAAAACAATGCACTAATATCCTCCATAGAACTAAAGTGAACGTTAAAAAAATCAACCACACACAACGATTGAGTAGGATATATTACTGTCTTAAACGAACCTGTAAAATTTGAAGTGGATCGATTCAACTGTTTTAGAGAAATCGTATTCGCCGATTTGGAAAGTGCAGCTTCGAGAAAAATGCGTTTGAAGTTTTGATGGTGCATGCCTACATAGTGTGTTGAGCTTCATAGCTTCGTCGTTTTTAGTTGGATCAATTTCAAATTTACTGGAAGTATTCTTGTAATATTATGATTCAAGAAAATACCAAAACTCCAAAACATAAATGCCATTTTTGGAAATGTCTAAGCCTTTTTCAAGTGACTGTTCTTTTAGAGTATTCTTTTAGAGTATTTAACAAGTGATAAATAATACATACGGGTAATAAGCTATTCCAGAGTCATGAAGTATACCTTATTCTTCCTCATAAAACTCTTGTAAAGCAGTATTAACCATTTTGCGAGCAATCCGTACCTCCTTAATTGGTCAGGTTTGTCTGCAAAACTTTTCGCCTCTAGGCCAATAACAATTCCCATTGCTTCAAATACTCTGAGAATAGAATAGTACCCTTCATTAACAATACCTGTTGCTAAATAAGTAGCGATCTGCACAGTTTCCACTCCATAGTATATGTATTTCGTGAATGAAATCGTTGAGATATTGTTTGGCGTCGACGCGGTGCGCCGCAGAGTAATCGAGATAGCGAAATTTAGGTTTCTAGAACTGATTAATTTCAGCTTTATAAACAGCTCAAATATCCCATAACTTTTACATTGACGAATGAAAGAGAAGGTGATGATAATCTCTTTGTCTTGAAAATTGGATAAGATTTACATGAGTTTATAAAAAGTAAAAAAGTGTTTTTCGCTATTGCAATTAGCATAAATTAGAAGGCAGAGGTTGTATTTTTACAACGATACCATAGAAAATCATGTATCACGTTTGCGACGGGATCAGCCACCGGTGGTACATGAGATATTGTCGTGTCATAACATTTAAAAAACTGATTACTGTAATTAGCAATTACATTTTTACAGACATAAAAGAACTATTGTTTGCTGTGAATATTTTTCTTTTGAATTGCAAGCACAAAACCGGCCGATTGGCGCAAAATGGACAAAATATAGCAACGCGATTGATTTTTGTTGCGTCTACGGACGTGACCACTTGTGTTTGTAACAACTTGTGTTCTTATTTCAATTATTTAATGTTTCCGAAGTATGGACAATGTTGAAACAAGGAATACAATGGTTAATTTCGGATTTAGAGCAAAAAAAGAAATCAATTCTTAAGCGCCATCTCTAATGTCTCAAGCGTAACACCAAGGAGATAATGAATATATTGGTAATTTCGAACTAATCCCGCCAGTTAACAGAAAGTACGAAAAAAACAACACCGCACAGCGGGCCGGATCGAAGAATTTAGTGGCACGTTGCTAAAAAATCGCTTGTCTCATATCAATGTCTGCTGACTTTATATTGTTTCTCAAATGTTCATCACTACTGAAAATGGAGAAATTATTGAAATTTAATAAAAACTGTAATTAAAAGTAACACTCGAACTTAAACATTTTCTAAATACCATTTTTCGACCAAAATAATGCTTTTCTTCTTTTCGACATCGTGTCAAACCCATTTGATATCTTCCGACCGTTTTTTTTTTTAATAGAGAACATTCTTCTATGTTCATATTCACATCTCGAATTAAGAATTATTGTTTGAATTTTATTAAAAAAATAATCGATCGAATAGAAAGAATCGTGAATCCATTGATAACACTTCCATAAAGATAACCATATAAAAATGTGCACACATCGCATGGAAATTGCTTAAATAATATTATAAATATGAACAACTCGCTCCGTATGGATTTAGCGGATTTTACTACATAAAACAAACGTTATGATTGTGCAACTAATGAAATAGTCATGCTTAGTTATTTAATTAACGCATTGCATGTATGTTTACAGTTCACTCAATAATTTTTTTTATAAAATAATCATTAATTTCATAAACTCTGTAGTAAACGTTTTAGTAGCGGTACAACTTTTCCCTACAACTATTTATTAATAATAATATTAATCTCGATGTCATATGCATTACATGTGATACATTGCACAAGTTTCTATTTTATAGAATATTTTAGAAAATTCGTGAAATTTAATAAAAATTGACCTCGGTCTATAACGACGAATATTTCATTTCCACTTATGTTCGTTAAATATTTCTTGTTTGCGATTAAAAAATTAATTGATATGACACCAACTATTACGAAACGAAAAACTAGAGAACTCAATATTACAGTCTCGCAGAAAACAGCAAAATAGGAAGAAAAAACAATGTACGCTTAGTTTTAGAAAAAATACATTCGCGCGTCAACAAGAGATACTGCAATTTCTCGCTTAATGTTAAATTATGTATTAGAGATGGAGTGTTTATATTTCTTCAGCTTGAGCGACTCATCGGCGTCGACTCGAGTGGCTGAGAATTTAAAACTCGGCTGATTACAGTTCAAAGCGGTGCCGCGCGCAGATCAGTGCCGCAGCTAATAGTGTAAATTAAATTCCTCTTTTCAAATATCACATTCTATTTTATTGATTTGAATTCATCATTTATGGATGTTATTTAGTCACTACGTAGACGTTAACGTTAAAAAGAAGACCAATGGTATTTTAATTAGAAACAGTGATATGATTCAATGATAATCTCTTTAATTAAAATTTTGATCTCCTACCGAAACCAAAACAATTGCACTCATTGCTTTATTATACAATTAATGTTTTATTATAAATTCTTTGAAAAAGATCTGGAGAAGTGTCGAAGCTGTAATCAAAAAATTACATGCAATCATTGCCCTAGTTTACACCGTAGAAGCCTTAGATACGCTCTTGTTTACATCGATTGTATTAAGTTACATAGGTTAGACTTTTTAATACGAATACAGTTTCTTTTTTTTTTTTTCAAATTTTAGAAACATAGGTATATCACCGTTTACAGCGCGTTGAGAATATTTTATACGTGTATTAGTTTGGTCTGATGAATAAATTTGATACAAATTTAGTTCTTAATACGCGTATCAACTGTTCGGTGTAAATCAGGCCATTGTTTCAAATCGAAACGCTTTAATGAACAATAAAAAACACTGTAATTTGCATTTGCACTGCATTAGTGTTAACATAACTATATGTGTTCAGCACCACTTTGAAGTTTCAGCCACTTGCGATTTTACAGCTATCGGTGCATGCCCAGGTAGAGATAGGAAGAATTTTATTTGAATAATAGACGACGAATAACTATACGGTACACTGATTTATTAGCGATGTTTATTCAAGTGCATAATTACGTAATTCAACCATTAAATTTTATTTAGCGAATAACCGATAAAAAGAAAGTATGCATGTATTTTTTATTCGTCATTCAGAATTCTCTATGTATTGCGAATTACTTAGCAACTGATCTTCGGTTAACGCTAGAACTACGAAGCCAGTAAAACTACTCAATTATTAAGTATGGTTTTGCCGCAACTTTTTATGACATTTATTGAAATACGGAACTAATTATACAATGTATTTCGTTTATATCGGAATGGTAAAGTATCTCGTAATGGGAAGAGCTATCAAAAAAATTTGTTTGTACACAAATTATTTGGTACAAAAGGGCAAATTATGTGATGTAAACAAATTTTTTGTAAGTAAAGTGATGTGGGAGATTTAAGTTACACATTAATTTTTTTTTTAATAGAACCCTTTAACTTTTAATAAAGTAGAATTTGTTTAGACAAGTTCAATGACCTATTATACGTGGTCATTTATTGTAATATAGAACCTTAGATTGGAGGTTTTATTTAGTAGATTTAAATGTAGCCCGACAATTGATCGCACAAGGACAGAGCATAATTATTCCTTTTCCTTAAATGATAAAGAAACCGCATTTTTGGATCGGAGAAAGCAATTCTCCCCTTAAATCTAACGAAAACAAACTTCAATAAGGGACTTTATATTGGGTACAATTAATGAGTATTTAATATAGATCGACGAATTTGTTTAAACAAATCCTTCCTTAATATGAACAAGGTCCTACTTAATAAAAGTTATCTGTTTATTAAATCTCCTCCACCCAGTTTACTTCTGAAAAAATTATTTACACCATAGACATAATTTGCCATTTTATAGCAAATAACTTTTGTAATAACATTTTTGTGATAGAAATTACAAGTTTATATACAAAAATAAGAATGCGTAGGTCTACCAGACTTGTAGCACCATGTACAATTACTTTATTATATTTTTTTGATAGTTTCATCCTCTAATTAAGTACTGAACCATTCCGCTTTAAGGAGCTCGGAACATCAAAAAATGAAAAAAAATCACTTTCTTTTAAAAATTTTTTTCAATTAAAATTTAAGCGATTCTGAACAATTCTACGCAATAAAAATTGAATTTGAAGCACTAGAAGTGGTACAAAAATTTTTTTGTGAGAAAAAAGACATTTTGTTTAAAAAAGCGGAATTTCTTTTTTTTTTGAAAAACTTTCTTACCACTTCTAGTGCTCTAAATTCAATTTTCTTTGCGTAGGATTGTTCAGAATCGCTTAAATTTTATTTAAAAAAAAAGAGCAAAATGATTGATGTTGATTTTTTTTTTTTTTCATTTTTTGATGTTCCAAGCCCCTTACACGAGACACTCTGTATACTCTTCATCCAATTTCTAAAATATCCTAGTATTTAAAATGCATATGCGTTGACCGTCAATAATTCTACTGTTAATGTTAACTGGTACTCTCTGTTTCTAGACAATAAACGAAAAATAACTGTATTTTCAATATCTTTCTGTTGCTGTCATATCAATTGTTAACAAACACAAAGATTACGGTGTTTACGAAATCGGTATTGTTCTTGCCGGAAGAACCGTGAAAATCGTTCTCGTGATCGATGATAATGGTTGTTTTAGAAAAAAGTAAGTCGCGTGGGCGTAGGAGGAGGGGGCCAGGTCGGGCAAGGGGTGCAACCGGTCGAGGAGTCTGGTGCAAGTGGTCAGTGGTGGAGACAACAGCATCCATCGTATCATCATCATCATCATCACCAACACCATCACCATTATCACCATCAGCCCGGTTATTACACGTCGCAATCGCACACTCACAACAATCCTGTCACTACCATGAAGCAGTCTTACATGCAGGTTGGTCACCTTGTACTCTCACGCATGCCATTTTTTTTCGTTTGGCGTTATCATTAGGCTAAAATGTCGTTGCAGCGCCCAAACTAGCCTGGGCACGAAAATTTGACCGTGTGAAAAACGATATGTGAAGATTTACAGAAAAAGACAGAGAGACTTTTAATTAGATTTTAGAAAAGAAAAGAGAAAGAGAATGAATGTATAATAAATTGTAGTTCGCACCCCTGGTAGGAGTTAGATTAAGCTAAAAATGTACGGAAAGGTTATAAGTTCATATTAATTTAGCAACACTTAGTAGTGTAATAAGGCATCTAATGTATCCTTAAGAGGTTAGGCCACTCTGAAATTTTCGAAAAATTGATTTTTTCTTTTTCTTTTAAATGATCCCTTAGGACTTGAAATATGATATCCCAAAAGATTATGGCCGGGAAAAATCTCTAAGTACTTGGTTTTCGAATTTTAGTACAACGCAGATTAGAGCAGGTTTCTACTACTTAAAACTTCAAAGGCGTTTATCTCAAAACTGCATTTTTCAAGTTGGCCCACAACATAACTCAGACAATTTTCAACCGATTCACTTGAAATTTTGAATTAATCTTTAACAATACGTTGTCTATGGAAATACGTAGGGTTTTTCTTTTATATTGCATAGTTCATTTGCAATTAACAATTTTCTGACGATTTTGTAGGCACATTTTTCACTTTTCACTTCAGAAGTGAAGTGTAATAGATTAAATTCAGAAGATAATTAAAAAATTACAAGAGCTGTATATCCGACCGTGGACCCTGGAGAAACGGAGACGTCATCGCAAAAAACGCTGCACAGCCGCCATGTTGAAATTAATCGCTTCAAAAAAATGATTGTATACAGTCACTGATATCTATGGTAAACACCCTTTTTTTGTAATCTCGATTTGTTTTGTAATCTCGATTTGTTTTGTAGTCTTTCTGAAAAAAAAATCCCCAAGAAAGCCTGTTTTTTCGCCTTCTAGAGTGGCTTAATCCTTTAACACTTTAAATAAATACGGAATTACGGAAAATTTGATCGACTGTCTCCCTCATAAAAAATACCAATAAGACAGGCTTCTAAGCTGCTTTGAGAGGGTGTTCTTTTATTTTTATCAGTTCCGAGACAATTTTCATGACTTTCTTGGAGCCGAAGTACTTGACAAACTTTTGAAACTTTTTATGTACAATATCCTACGTCACGTCAGATGAAACGGACCCCAGAATGTTAACGCGGTTGGCATCTACCGTGCAAAAGAAAAATTACTTTATTTTATTCGTTACAAACGTAGTTAACGTATGGGGAACAAATATTAAAAGAAAATTGACAAAATGGTGGGTTTATAGTTTTAGTGGTCAAAAAGAAATAGTAATCTTTAAGGTATCAATAGTATATTTTACATGTATACAAAATTTTAACTCGATTCGAATACGATTCTTGAGATATCACTGCGTCAGGTTGCTACTAATTTTACATCCAATGCGCTTTCATTCTCTTTTGGACGTAACCTATGTAGTCTAATTTGTTTACATCGTAAGAATCCAAGTCGAGGACAACTTCGAATGCTGTGTCACCGTCGCCAATATAATTGACATACATATTTGACGCACTATTCAACAAAGGCGTATATAACTCTGTAAATTTGTCAAATTATGAACATTTCTTTCGCTGGATCTTTTTAGACAATCTGAGATTCTAAATAAACAATTTTAGACTTAATAGAGTAAATAGAGTAAATATACTTTACTTATGAAAGTGTTTTATAAAATATGTCATAAAAAAAAAAACAAGAAAATTTAGATTCTATATTTTTCTACCTACATTTTATTACTTCTATAAGTTTAAATTTTTTTATAGGAACTGTATTGTTCCTTCCTGTCCAATTGCAATTAAGAGCAAAAGCGTTTGTGAAAGCTCTTTCTAATATTCGGTGAATTATTATAGCTGTTTTATTGCCACCCACGTAACTGAAGTAATTGATCTAGAAAACTCAATTTTTAAAAAATAAATTTTTTGAATCGAATCAGGACACTCTCTTAATGTTTTTGAGTCACTTTTAGAAAAACGTCTTTCAAGTTTTACATCACTTAATCTTATTTCAGAACAGCTCTTAGGTATATCGATTCTACAATCCATAATACTTAGAATTTTCAAGTAGAACTACTTACATTTTATTCTTAGAACTACATACAAACCATCATTTAAGTACAACAGCAAAAATTTGATTTTTTGACGTTTCAACACGGGCTAATTTCTCTTCCATCCAATGAACAGAATCCTTGTTTATTTGAATCTGTTTCTTTTTTTGGTTGCAGCTAACATGGGTGTTTCATGACGACGAGGCGCAGATAAATAAGAAACTGCCAAAAGAATTGCTGCTTAGGTACAGTAAGCAACAAACATCTTGTTTTTTCCCTTCTTTTCATTAACATTTCAGTCTTTTTTACGCGACATTAACGAGAGAACCACGTGAAGTGTACCAAACATATTTTAATCCATAGACTGCCACGATAGTCACTGGTGACCGTTAGTTTAAACTATTAGCGTACTTTAAAATCGTTGGCGATGAATGCGTTTCAATAAAAAGTTTACTAAAAGTGGCTTTAAGATTTTGTTTTTTAGTAAGAATACTATCAGCGTAATCGTGGTGATTATCTAAAACATCATTGTTTATTCTTAATTGTAATTAGATACTTATATTCAAAATAAAATAATCGAATATATTCCATACCATTTGGGTTTTATCAAAAATCAAATCTTAAAGCCTCTTTGGAAAACTTTTTACTTCTAATTCGTACAAAGTAATATGTTCAAAATAACTTGAACATATCCAGAAACTCTTTACATAAGAGAAGAAGTGTGGAAGTCCGGGTGTTAACGAAACTTCGTAGTTCAATAGAAAATTCAAAAATACTTAACTTGTGTTTGGTTGCAAGCGTAAATTGGCCATCATTTACAGAATAATTATTTCATTCATTTAACATCTGTATTTCGCAGCAGGAAAGCAGGATACGAAGAGGAAACATTTTTAGTACACTGACTATGCCATATCAAATGAGCTGAGCAACAGCTGTCTTATATTCCAATTCGAATTTGACAATGAAGCATATAATTGTCTACCAGGGTTAATAATACTGTATAGCTGTATTATTTCTTCAAATGGGACGGTAATTGGTGGTTATAGAGTGTCTCACTGCAAGTTTTTGCCACTGCAGGCGCCATAAGCGTATAACGTAAATAAAACTCGTTGAATGTTTTGTTATTTATTAATATTTATCATCTAATGATTTAAAAACATTTTATATGCGCCGATATTTTTTGTTAGGTTGCATAAATGAAACTTCAAAGTCGATTTTCTCGGAAACAAAGCCTCACATGAAAAATTGTTATTCTATATTTTTGACTTATTTTTTTATATCGAATCACATCCTTTTCGATTGTACCACCAGTTACCGAATACCCGGTATATCTTGACAATTTTAGTTGATTTAGTGCAATTGTTTATCTTATATGTACCAGTCTCCACAAATGTTTTTAAATAGAAAAACACTTACTTTAAATGATGATGTCAAAAATCAGTTGGTTCAGTTGTTGTTGGATAAAAATCAGAACTTTTATAAACGTGGAATTATGCTATCACCAGAGAGATGGCCAATGGTATTGGACAAAAATGGTCAATATATAATTCATTAAAATATTTATATATTAAAAAAAAAATGTTTCTTTTTGCGCGCGAACAAAGAAACAAAATTATTTCACGAACAACCTGATACTTGATAATCATTGCTTTGGAAACATCGTAATACTATTTCTTATGTTTAAAGTTCTTGTGATTATTTGATGGACATCTGACATAAAGGGTGTTTCTTAATTTGCAGCCGTTGTTTGGAGGGTGATGTCCTGACACCAGTACGATTCGAAAAGTCCTTTATCAATTTGAAAACTGTAGCTTCGTTATCGAGATATGGGCAATTAAAATTTGCAGGTGTGATCGTCGATCAGCTGTCGATCAGCTGTTCGGGCGGCTGTATATGGACCCACTCACACAGGAAAAATACACACCGATGCACACTCACTGTTTGAAAATGACCTGAGAAACTTTAGGGCAGGTAGTACGAGGTCATTGGCCCAGTCTGCAAATTCTTTTGCAGACTCCTAGGTCATTTTTAAGCAGTGGGTGTGGATCGGTGAGTATTTCTCCTGTGTAGGTGTGTACATGAGTGGTCGCGCAAACAGCTAACAAGGACTCAAACTGCCCGTGCGGGAAGTTACTCTTTGTAAATTTCAACTGCTTAGAGTGGGTGTAGAATGTATTCGTACACCGATCAATTTACAAAAAAACTTTTCTGTGAAATTGTAGTTTCTTAACTTCTTTTTTTATAATCAATGATATTTTACATATGCTCGGAAATCTCTAAGATAGATATAGTCCAAACAACATTTACTAGTTAATATAATTTGTGAAATTAACAAAAAAAAATGCGAAAAGTGGGTAAAAGTATAGAAGCAATAAGTATTTGTACGATTCTTAAGACTCATTCTTAAGTTGTGCACTTATTGCTTCAATATTTCTATCGATTAATTGTTTTTTTCTTGTTAATTTCGCAATTTACATAAATAGCTATTTTTTTTACTCTATCTATTCTAGAGATTTCCGAGAAGTATGTAGAATGTCGTTGTTTATAAAAAAATAAGTTAATAAATTACAATTTTACATAGTTTTTTTGGAAATTGATCGGTGTACGAATACTTTCTACACCCACTGTATATTATATCTCTATAACGAAGCCGCAGTTCGCAAATTGGTAAAGGACCTTTCGATTCGTACTGTTTTCAGGACCACAGCCTCCAAAAAGCGCCTAAATATTAAGAAACAGCCTGTATAATACAGTACAGTTCCGTACTGTGGCCGTACCCCATTATCCGAATACACTAATATCCAAATATTTTATTATCCAAATGTTCTGTTATTCGAACTGCGTATAAAAGTTTTTGTTCGATTAATAAATGAATGAAAAAAAAATTGAAACGTAATTTTTTACACAAAGAGAATGTAACTGTACACAGTTACTTGTATTGAAACAATTTTGCGACTTAGCAGCGAAAAAGTATAGGTTTCTTAAATATTAAAAAGAAATTGTCAATTTTGTTAGTTTCTCTATGAATAAATTGAAATTTAATATAAAAAAGAAGTGATCGTTCAATTATCCGAAAATTCTCTTATTCGGCCACTTTTGTCTCCCAATTAGTACGGATACAGGAGGCTCTACTGTACTTTGAACCTCCGTAAAGCTATTGTTAATCGAATGAGTAACAGACAGTTGTTTATCTTTCATTTGCTGTACTGAACTCGTATGTAGACAAGAGTTTAGCCAATCTCTGATTTCTATCCACCCACTTACGAAGTTTTCGTTAAAATTCGTACATTACGCTTCATGTGATTCTCCGACTTGTTCTTGCGCGCAATATTTACTATTTTTCTTTTTCTTTCGTGTGTCGTAATCCGAGTAGATTTTTAAACGGGTCGTTCGACGATAGCGAGTAACACGATTGCCGTACAATTGATAGAATTCTCTCGTATCTGGATGTGGTGTCGCTATGCCGGTGCGCGCAAGTAAGCAAAGCCTGGAATGTATTGGCGCTAGACGGATCCAATTGGCAGAGAATCGATCTCTTCGATTTCCAACGAGATGTGGAGGTAAATCTAATCGTTAACGCATTGCTTGCTACACTCCGCGATGTCGCGAGCTCCTCGCGCTGATTGCAAGACGATGCATTGATAGACGACCACGTCGAGTTTCATAGGAATTGTTTAATCCTCTGTTGCATAATGTGTCCAATCTGCAACTCGGTGAAGACAATCACAGCACGGTTCCTTATATTGAGTTGTACCATAAATCGTGGCGGTATTTATTCAAATTGAAATGTTTCAGACAAAGTAAAACATTTTGGCAAAATGTTATTTATCATTTAACTGAACACTTTGATCAAAACTGTGAAAAAAGGGTGATATCGATGAAGTAGAAAACAGCGTTTTACATTTATTCACAAAGTATTTGGAAGTTCAACAAATTTTGTTTATTAACACTTTGCACTCGGAGCCATTTCTTTACAGAATCTCCAAACAGAAGTCATGTCGTATTACATAACGTAACTTATAAAGCATGTAATTTACTATAATGATACTTGAGCTTATATGTATCTTTAGACACTGAGGAACATATTAATGTGAAAAATCAAAATTTTATACTATTCTAATGTGTGATAACATGTGAAACAGTCATAGATATGCATTGATAGTTTCTATATTTTAAGTTGCAATCTTAGGCTGTCTTATTTACCTTCACAAATTGCACCATGTCATACAAAATATGTTCCCAAATCTTACTTTCGTATACAAATGCTCTTTTAAGGTGTAGATTATTTACACATTTTTTTCCATGTAACACAAGCTCATATTTGTTGTATACATATAAAACAAATGTAAATTTCTGTAAAACCAAAAACTCTACTTTGAAAAGAAACATCTACGACCATTTCTAACTCAATGTATTATTATTTTAATTAATAATTAGCTGTATTCTGATGTAAGTAAAATTGAAATTGTACGTTCAAAAAACACTTTGAAATTACACATGTCGCCTTAGAGGCGTAATTTGAGCGCAAAGGGTTAATATTGCCTAAATAGTGCATTTTATAGATGGCACTCAGTCAACAGCTGTAATTGAAAAAAAACCTAAGCGGTAGACTTAAGTCAATGGTTAAAATGACAATTTTTGGTATATGTTTAAATCAAAAGATGCTAAAGAAACGCTAAATATTACGCACAAAAATGTGAGTGAAACAGAACTACTTTTGATGATGAACACTGAACATTTTGGTAAAATGTTTTATTTTATCTGAAAAAATTGGATTTGAATAAAAACTGCCACTTACGGTAATACCGAATATAAATTTTGGTGAGGTTTATATATTACATTTTCTGGTGTAGAAATGTATAGTTATACATTTTCTTTAGGCAGTGTTGTATAATTTATAGAAATAATTTTATTTCAAAAGAGAAAATAAAACTCATGCAATAGAGGACTGAGGGGTCTGCGTGATTTTTTGAATTCTTAAGAATTAAGTTTCATATTACTTTTTTTTTTTTTTAAGTAAGAAATTCAATGACATTATTTTTAAACTTCTACGTATATTTATTTATGTTTCTCTAACCCGTACGAATTTGTTTAGGTATCAATAATTGATGTTGTACAAGTAATACGCTATTACGCACGGTGTAACCAATAACAAAAATTTGTATATACTGGAAGTAACCTTATTGTGTCCAACAATAGGTATAGCTATCGTTTGGACCGAACTGAGTATAAAAATTCAAGAATTGAAAAAATTACGGTATCTCCAAAGAAAAAAACGAATGGTTTCAATTGGGGGTTGGTGCAAGTTACAAACGAAAAACTTGGAAATAAATTTGGAGAATTAAAAAAGCCGTTTGTGTTTTACTTGAAGAGTCTTACTAATTTTTTTTATCACAGTAGTATTCATGATAGTGACATATTTACTGCAATACGAAAAAGTCGTTTTGAAATGGACTTTTATATTTAAACAATGTAAACCTTATAGAGAATACGTATATTCTCTTATCTGGGGAAGTATAGTGTATAAATGTAACCTCATCTAAATGTGTCGTATTGAAAACAAGATTGGGAACCACTGTGCTGAGCTAGAAATTCCTTAAAATTGTCAATTTTTCGAATTTCGCAACAACCTCTCTAGGATAATGCTTATGAGACTCGAATCTCTCTGAAAATGTAAATAAAAGAAACGATTTCTTTTCGCCTCTAAACTTGGCAGACCTCTTAGATAATCGCGTAGTAAGTGATGTGTTAATCGTAGAACCGTCCTCGACGATAGTTCGAAATAGAGCTGTTTGGGATCCCGGAAATAGCGAGGCGGGAATATCCCCTACGTAAGCCAGGGTGCCGGTGTCTTCCAAGATTCTTACAGGGTTCAAATGACACGATATAATTTGATCGTTCCTTTCAATTTTTGTTAAGGTTCCATCACACAATAATTCTTTTGGTGACCACGAGCCAATCGTGAACTGTGCCTCGAGCTTGATTTTACTTAAATGAAGCCTAATTGCAATAGCATGAACAACTTTCTGGTTCGTCATCTCTTCTTTTAAATGTTTTTGAGGAACATTAAGAACATTAAAATTTAAGAAAAATTTTTTAAGAAATTTCTGTAGATATTCACACAACGATATTGTGTCATTTGTTCCCTAAAGAAGCTACTTGCAATAAGAGTTTGATAACATAAATTCAGTTATGATATTCAATTTTCAAAACAGTTATAAGAACCGAATATTGTAACAATTATACGTACAGAGTGTTTCGTTTAAATCGGAATGGTTAAATATAAAGCTATCAAAAATATGATTTTATAAAAATTATTTGATTCAAAGGGACAAGTTATATGGAGTTAATAATTTTATTCTAAGTGAAGTGGTAGATTTCACAAACAAATTAATTTTTTTAAACGAAACCTTATATATTTTTATCAATAATGTGATATCAATTGTTTAGACAAATTCATCGGTCATACATGGTCAATTATTGTAATATAAAACATTAAATTGGAGTTTCAAGTTACAGTAAGACCCTGCTTAATGCGGAGGATACGTTCCAGCGTTAAAATAGATCATCTTAAAACGTAAATAATGGAGATAAGTGAAATAGAACAAAGAATAAGAAAGTTGATCAGTTCTTTTTTTCTTTTATTTTGTAACATTAATATTAAATAGTTTTTTATTGCATCAATTATAGACTTATTTATTGCTAATATCCACTTTTATTCATAAAACATTCATGAAAATCAAAAAGTGTTCGAGTAAAGATGTCATGTTTGTGACGCGGAAGGTTCATCCTCATTTGATATTTTTTGAAATAACGAAGTTAACAAAAATTCCTTCTCGCTGAAACACGAGCCCCATTTTACCATGCGATTTCTATATTTGAAATTTTGCATTCGGCCGATAGTTTTGTAGTTAGAGCTCCGTATCACTTAGGCTGGAACACCCTGTATAAATGTCTTCCAGCTAAGGTCTTTCATCCTTCGTATATTACCGGGATCTCGAACAGCTTCGCGTCTGAAGCCTACGTCTAACCAAACCGTTCGAAACGCAGGGATCAGTTATAGAGAATATATCAAGACGATGCGGCGGTTTCCTGAGGCAGCTGTCCCTCAGGGGATGCCAGAGCATCGGGAATAATTCCATGCGCACGTTGGCTCAGTCATGTCCCAATATCGAGGAGCTGAACCTGAGCCAGTGCAAAAAGATCTCAGACGCCACCTGCGCGGCTCTCAGCAGCCACTGTCCGAAACTCCAACGATTGAACTTGGACTCGTGCCCCGAGATAACGGACAACTCCCTGAAGGATCTCTCGGATGGTTGTCCGCTTCTCACTCACATCAACCTGTCCTGGTGCGAATTGCTTACCGACAAGGGAGTCGAGGCGTTGGCGAGGGGCTGCCCAGAACTCCGCAGCTTTCTGTGCAGAGGCTGCCGCCAGTTGACGGACAGGGCTGTCAAATGTCTGGCACGTCGCTGCCCCAATTTGGAGGCGATCAATCTACACGAATGCAGGGTACTTACCGAACAAATTGCCGCGACTTAAATCTTTGCGTTCATACGACTTTCAGCCCCGACATCTCCGCTCCGCGCGATTCTAACGCGAGCAAGAACGTTTATTTTCACTTCGTGCCCGTATACGCAAATTGCTACAATAC
This sequence comes from Hylaeus anthracinus, assembly GCF_026225885.1. Taxonomy (NCBI): domain Eukaryota; kingdom Metazoa; phylum Arthropoda; class Insecta; order Hymenoptera; family Colletidae; genus Hylaeus; species Hylaeus anthracinus. The sequence continues at coordinate 7,807,318 of NW_026534344.1, read as the reverse complement.
GCATTTAGTTCTGACGACTGTGCCACGTACAGGGTGAACCCGCAAGAAGACGCCCTGTCGCCTTTATTTTTTCAAAATACGGAACAATATTTTCGACATTTCGTTGGTTCGAAAACGTAAATACTAGAGATTCCTACTTCACGTGTATCGAAATACCCGGTTACACGGGTAATTAATGGATCCGTGTTTTAATCCGTGTATTTTTAATACACGGGTACGCATATTGATTTGAACAATTATTTTAACTAATAAATAAAGTTTTACAAATTACACTCACACATTTATTCTGTTATATTTATTCTTCTTATGTTAATATTTTTGTGTTTATTTGTTTTATTGCTTATCAATTTTTTCAAAATTAATAAGGATCATTATTTTAGAATGAAAGCGTTTTTTGCATGAAAGTTTATATATAAAACTAATTGGATACTGCACCCGTATAATTCGATGTATGCGTACCCATGTATTTCGATCCACGTGTACGTACCTGGATATCCGTGTATTTCAATACCTGGGTACCCGTGTATTTTAATACCCGTTCAAAACCGTGATCTCTAGTAAATACAGTCAGTTGTGAATAACTGTTCTGAATAAATATTCGTAATAAAATTTCCCCAAACGCGCCATTTGCTTGTTTCTCGATTCTTCGTCGACGAAAAAGACTAAAGTACACGACGGTTATCATACAGTGACGAACAAAAGTACTTACACAGATATGAATTTGTTAGGAAATTACCTTTTAAGGCCTTGTATTCTGTAGTCCACAAAAAGACGCCTTGTTTCGTTTGTTTTTTGGGAATACGAGAAAGTGTTTTGGACATTTCATTGATTTGAAAAGGTAAATACAGCCAGTAGCAGTGCGTAATGCAAACGTTCCGAATAAATATTCATAAACAAATTTTCCATTCGTGAAATGTAGTAATATCGTCATAAGATAAATGTGTGTCATCTATTCTCAAGAATAGTTTCACCTAATCATTCCAATACTTTGCGTAATAGACACCCATGACTAGGCTTATGCGACAAGTTGTGGATTAAATTCCAAAAGCAGCTACTATCTCTCATAAGACTTTAATCGCTTCATCACAGTAAACATCGCTTAAGGTACACGTGGTATAATGTGTCAATGTCGACAAATCACAAAATAACAATAGATCTAGGTAATCGTTCTTTTTAAAACACTTATAAAGGCTCGTTAACTTTTACGTGCCATAACTCCAGATGCTTCAGATACCTAAGTTAATATTACGTCGTCTAATTTGTTAGAGTGTGGCTTTTGTGTTCTGGTTAATCATAAAGTTCATTCTGCCAATAATAATGCGAATAATTTGGATATATTTTCTATTCTGTCTAATTTTTCAATAGATAATATTATTTATGTCTCTGAATTGTAACAAAAGAATTACTTAACTTCTTCGGGAACGATTTTTTTTTTTTTTTTAACGAAAAGAAATTATTTATATTTCTGATTTGATACATTTTATTCGTGCTGTATTGATTGCAATTTAATGAGAAACAAAACTAGAAAACAATAGATGTACAAAAAAGAACAAATAATGTTTACATACGTCCTTTCTAGTGTTATATTGGCAAATTATAAATGAACAAATTTCGTACGTATAGGGTATACAATTTATGTTTCACACAAATATAACATGTTTATAATCTGAGTACTAATATAACAGAAAAATTATTTATTGTTTACAATAGTTTTTTGCAAAGTCTTCAATCAAACACGATTTTGAGAAAACTATTCCTCGAAACAATAACTGTGCACACATGTGTACATTTATAATTTCTTATAAAATATAATTAGCAATACAAATTACGTTTCTGAAATTTCACCATCACTGAAACAAACAATATTTTACATAGCTTGTATTTTATTCACGATATTCTTTAAATAATCACAAAATCTTTACACATGAGAGGTAACATTACAATATTTTCAAAACAGTGAATTGTAGAATACTCTATTAGCGCTCTATTACGCTATTAGCGCTGCCGTACAGCGATTTTTGTTGTATTGATGTGTGATTCTGTAATAAATAATTCTGCATCAGATTTAAACATTTGCTCACTCGACATATTAGTAAGTTAAAAATGAACTAAACCGGCACATGTGTGCCAGTCTTTTTAAAGACGTTAAAAGCGCGTCCTATTCTTCGTATCGAATAGTGACCATAGATATATTTATGTCGTTAAAGGAACTTTTTGACCTCTCTCTGGCTACTGTTTGCTGAGAAATATAGTTGGATACATTCACAAATCATTTTCTAGGTAGACCAAAGTGTGTTTATTGGGCATTAAAGCAAGAGCGGTGGAACGTGCTTTATTGCGACGTTAACGGTTCGACCACGTGGCGTGTGGTCCACTTCGGAACGATAAATAATACAATGCTTACAGTAGTGTAGACGTGGACATGACTGATCATACGTGACGTTAGATGAAACGCGAGTTGTATTTGATGAGGATTTGCATGTTATGAAGAGGTTGAAATAAACAGGTATCAAAAATATTGACCATTTTGTGTTTGCTTCGTTCATAGATTTGCATCTCATGAATTGCAGTTCAGATTCATCTTTTGACTGAAAGTTATAATCATAAATGTTCCCAGAAGTGATGACTACATTATTTTATCTTCCCAACAATCTTTTTTATTTTAAATTATTTTTAATTTCGATTTTAACCAAACAACTGATGAAAAAGCAGACGATGCCAGCAATTTTTATTTTTGTAAAAAAAATTAACACTGATGCGATCTGAATTGCTTTTGTTGTTTAACCCTACATCGGTAAAAATGTCGATGTAATTAACATATCAACAAACATTTTCGACCAGGCACGATGTTGGTCATTTCTTCATTTTTTTATATGAGTAATTATAGATTTTTTAGTCCTAATTAAATATATTTTTGTATTACCTTTTAATCTATAAAATTTGTTCTAAGCACAACCATTTTTTTCGAATATAGTCAAGTAGATTAGCTTATCTTTCGACTCATTTTAAGCCGAATAATAATAAATTGTTTGAACCGGTAAATCTTCTTTATTAAATCATCTCTCAACCATTCTTACACATTGACCTTTTCGTTTGTTTCTTCCTCCACATAAAATACAAAACCTCATGAAATCTAATTAGTGTTTTATCCAGCGTTGGGTATAACGAGTCGCGACTACCTTTACACGATTACGCGTATTATATTTTACTTTCTTGAAGAGGACCACGCTTCACATAGGGTTAAATCGTTAACGATAATAGAGCACGTATCTTCATTTTGCTCCAATGTCCAACAAATACAATTGATTCTGAAATTTACTTAATGATAATAATTGCAACGATAAATTGGGTGATTTAAAGTGATATCAGGCATTTGTTTTAAGTCGTAATGTATAATGTTTTCAAATCGAGTGATCCTATTTTCCTTTTTCGAAAAGTGTTATAAGTGCATAATGCGAAACAATTTCTACAATGTACAATGAAAAAAAAGGTGACGAGAGACTATATAAGGGATCATTTTTATACTTTCTTTATTACCTTGAGATTAGTATTTAAAGACTGGCAGAACAAAAGATAACGGAAGGTGAATATTCTACAAAGTAGTAAGGTTCTTAAATAATGTTCATAAAACTTCTTTCAACTTTTCGTTACGAAAAAAATGATATCGAATATTACTTAAGTTTATATATCAATTTTCCTCGATACACAATTATTTTTAACCGACTTCGAAAAGGAAGAAGTTACTCAATTCGACATGTATATATTTTTTTTTATTTTTTTGACCAATCGGAATGAAACCTGTTGCATCTTGTAGAGCATGTCTCCTGGGTGGTCCCGATATCAACAAATTTTGGGATTTCTCATTTTTTACCCGTTCTTTTTTTTCGCAAAAAAACCGAAAAATTTTGTATTGCTTCTTATTCCGACACGAATTGACCAATCGGATTGAATCTTCTTGCATCTGGTAGGGCTACGTAGCATCTTAAAAGCTTAAAATGACATTTGACCTACTTCCGTTTTTTACCACTTTATCCGAATAACTAGAGTACTTTTCTCAAAGAATTGTAATTTACTTGTATTACCTAAAAGTGCTTAGAGTTGATTATCTATAGCCACAAAAAATATAAGGAGAGTAAAGATTTAATAGGTTTCAGTAGGATTAAATTAAAATACCTATCAATAGGCTTCTAATAGATAAAATGTTGACATTGTTATACTTTGGTCTAGGTGTATTGCTATCTAATAGTATAATCTAATAGTATGTACTACTAATACAGCTTATTCAGTCTGTGATGATGTCAAATATATGATACGACAGAAAAGGAATGGTTCACGTCACCTCTTCCTTGGTGTTTGATTAAAATGTTGAAGTTCAAGGTCGGATGTTCAATTGACGATTACGTCATAGTTCGGACGGTTCAGCGAGATAGTAATCCAACTCGGTGATAGAGGGTAAACACACCAGTGCAAAGAGTTAACAGGTTAAGCGCCGCGATGAACGCCAGAGTCTGTCACAATATTTGTCTTCAGCATCGCGGACACTGCTACGACGTTTGCCTTTCGATATCCCGTCACTAGCTCGGCTAACATCAATGCTAACTCAACCCCTTACAACTCTCCAACTTTCAATATCGCGAGCACGTGTGTCGGTTCAATGAATCGATCCATACGGTAGTTCTAATTGGAAGGTGCAATGGATATTTGGTGACCGAAAGACGCGTTATTAGCCTCTTTATCGATTCTTCCTCGATGAAAAAGTCTAGAGTATACGTCGGTAAAAATATAGTAATGAATAGACTACGGGTTTTTATGGAAAATAATATCTTTGCGAACCTAGAAAAATAAATCTAGATGCGTTCCTTGTACGTTTTTATATTTTTTCCCATGCATTTCATTTTATTATAATTTTACCTATATGTATTGTTTTCGACTGCATATCTCTATTCTTGCATTCTGGTATATTTAATTTAAGGGAGTTCAAAGTAAATGAGCCTTTACATTATGCAAACGTAAGCCTTCAAGTATACGTTTTGCCTGTGATTACTAAACTGTGTGGATTTTACGCATTTATGGTATGTAGTAGTATCAAAACTACGTATAGAACACGGAATCTATTGCATAATATCGTAATATTAATATTCCATTTTGTGTAAGTGCATACATTCAGTATACATTTATTTCCATTCAACTTTAATACATTAACACCGTAATATAACGATTACTTTAGCACAAAGATCTCGGTCAGAAAAAAAAACATACATTTTCCAATTTTATGCATAGGTACGTTTAGTGTATGAAAAAGGAATGAACGTGTCAATGCTTCTATTCATCACTGTATCTAAAAGAAAACATACCTTTCCATATCTTACAGATACGTTTAATTTATGTAAAATTATTGGATATATCGGTGCTTTTGTTCGTCGCTGTATTTGCTTAAGATTCGTCAGAAGTGATGTAGAATATACCTAGTAAGGAGGTAATCGTTAGTCGTCATTAGGTTTTATGCTACAATTCGAGTAGCGACAGTTTTTGTTTACGTTAGAATTTGTCGAAGTTGGAACTATCGATGTTAATATTAGTTTGTGGCTCCTACGTATTCAGAGTACGATATCCTACCGAAAACGATTATGAAAAATTGCTCCTACCATTTAAAAAAAACCAAATTATTTTCTAGATCTCTACGCCACCACATATAGAAAAACATTTCATACCAAACTACATGTTACCGAGAAATGCTTCATAATTAGCGTTGATATTATCAAAGGCACTTGAAATTTGATATATGCAAATATGATTCTCATACGTTAAATTAGAGTCCGGCCTGGTCTGACCACGTACGGGTGCAGGCCCTCGCTCCGCTTCTGAATGCCGGCCCACTTACTACTCTTTCAAATCTGCTCCGATTTGACAACGAAAGCGTGACTAAAAATATCTGATTTTTTGGGGATCTGTTAATAAAGTATTCGCGCGTCCGAATCCACGAACAGTGTTGACGTGGGGTTACTCGTTCATACCACAGATGGCCCGATGTTGGAAGCGAGTTTTTAAAAAAATCGACATTTTTGTATTTTATTGCCATTCACGCGGAAAAAAGACATCAAAACTGTGTCGCATCGATGCACTGGACTGTTGAACATGTAATTCACGCAACAAAACAACGTTCCAACCCTTACACTTAGGGGTGGACCACCCCTACCTCTGCCCCCCACCCTTCAGCTCGGGGGGCAGTTTTCGAAACGGGACCTTTTCGGCATTCATCCTTAATGTATCGAGAACAAACATGGTGAATTTCGTCGCCCTCCGATGTGTGGAAGTGCTCCGTTACGAAGGGGGTTGAAAATTTGCGAGTTGTTCCACCCACCCAAAGGGTGCCTATGGGGTGCACGGTATGGGTGATAGCATTTTCTGGATCAGGAGAGTCCAGAGAATGCATTGAGCCCAAAATTGAGACCGTCGTCAAAAAATTGTGGATTTTAGAGGGGGTAGGAGGTGGGTTTGTCAGAGAGGGAATTCAAGGAGTGCATTTTGTAGAGGGCATCAAGGAGAGTCGCCCCAAAAGTTTTTTTGAATTTTTCAACCCCTTCCGTCATCCCTGGCCTGTTTTAAAGAGGCGTTTTTCTACACACTCCCCTTTAGGGGCGTGAATTAACCCCTTCACATCAACGCTCGCCAATGCAACTTTGCACACACCCAGAAGACACTCGAAGACTATTCGTCACAAAGTTTCACCGAAATCGGTTGAAAACTCTCATAGTTATGAGCATTTGAAAAATCGTTCCGGTTTGTTTGTCCGCTAGTGTAGTTTAAATTTGTAACAGAATATACACGAAACGTTATAAACAAGAAGTTAAGCACTAGTCCCTACGTGGCACTTGACGTGGTAATTAATGTATTGAATTATTTTACGTGAACTGTAAGAAGTTCGTTAAATATTCGGAAAATTTCGTCGAGCGCAAAGGGTTAATCGCAACGTTGAATCTGTACGAACCATCTGCGTATAGGAAAGGTTAAAAAAAAAAACGAGATTGATTGTAGAATATAACGGACGACGCAGTCAGAGAACTGAGCGAACAGTGTCCGCGACTGCATTACGTCTGCCTGTCGAATTGTCCTAATCTGACGGACGCATCCCTGGTCACGCTGGCGCAACATTGTCCACTCCTCAGTGTCCTCGAGTGCGTCGCCTGCACACACTTCACCGACGCAGGTTTTCAGGCTCTCGCGAAAGTAAGTTCTCTGTTCAGAGTCCTTGACAAACGCCACGATTTAAACAGCATCGTTTGTTCAACATCTCGCCTTCGATTTTCAGAATTGCAGACTACTCGAGAAGATGGACTTGGAAGAGTGCCTTTTAATAACAGACGCCACCCTCATTCACCTGGCCATGGGCTGTCCGAGATTGGAGAAACTGGTAAGCTGATTCGTCAATGTTTTTACGTTCAAAGCGATTTGTATTTCTTATAATAACAGTAAATGTGTAGTTGCTATTTGTGGTCACAACTTACGAGGGTCGATCAAATATAAACGAGACTCTTTGTTTCTGATCGCGTAAACTTAAAGGGAGCGTGTGACCGCTTCTACAGTGTATTGTTTAGGATGTCAGGAGTGGGGAGAGCATGGCATTGTTGAGTTCGGACAAGTTACATTTACGATGTCGGAGCAACAAGTGCACGTCTCAGTTGCGCAACGCATAATTATTAAATTTCTTACCCATGAAGGCGTCAAACCAGCTGAAATTTTGCAAAGATTGATGGTACAGTTTGGGGACCAAACACTATCAAGGGCTCGCGTGTTTGCCTGGCATAAGGAATTCAAGGAAGGACGTAAACAAGTCGAAAATGTGAAACATGATCGCCGTCCTCGAAGCAGCATTACGGAGGAGAACATTCGCACGATTCGAATCCTTCTTGAAAGCGATCGACGTCTGACACTTTCTGAAATTACAGCGCAGGTTGAAATAAGTTATGGGAGCTGTGAGCTTTTAAGGGAGGTAAAGGTTGCTTATCGTTCCAAAAAACGTGACCAATCGATTCGAGACGTCATTCTCCTCCACGGCAACGTTCGGCCCCATACTGCAGCTCTAACTTGCAAAACATTAGAGGAAACGAGATGGACTCCACTTGACCATCCTCACTACAGCCCTTACCTATCGTCCTGCGATTTCCATCTCTTTGGGCCACTTACTTAGAAGCACTAGGGGGACAACGGTTCCTAGACGATTCGGCGGTGGAGGCCTTTGTACTCAATTGGCTCCTAACGCAACATTCTTCGTTTACGTTACGATACTGGGATTAAAAACGTTCCAATCCGCTGGGAAAAATGCATTTCCAAAGCAGGAGATTATGTTGAAAAGTGATACGTGCTTGGATATTTTATTACACTGAATCAAAATATTTAAAAAATAAAGTCTCGTTTATATTTGATCCGCTCTTGTACAAGGGAAGCGTATGTTGTATCCATAGATCATAGAAATATGGAAACTAATTTCATGAACTGATGTTTCTTTTTTTTAAATAGAGTCTATCGCACTGTGAGCTGATCACCGATGAAGGCATCCGGCAGTTGGCTCTCTCGCCGTGTGCGGCGGAACATCTGGCGGTGCTGGAACTGGACAACTGCCCCCTTATCACAGATGCCAGCCTCGATCACCTTCTACAGGCCTGCCACAATCTCGAACGCATCGAGCTGTACGACTGTCAACTGATCACCAGAGCTGGCATACGTAGACTCAGAGTACTGTCTCCTTAGTTCCTAATTATTAACGGAAGCCTGAACGTTTGGACTAGCGTGGACCCCTAGATGCGCCTGTTTTGCTTCTCACCGTAATTTCTCCGATTCTATTAGTCACAACTTGCTATAATTAAGCTCACTATTTTTGTTATTCTTTAAGCTTTAATTTAAGCATAGTTGCACGAGGAAATGTTAACTTTGACGCCCGTGGTGGCTTTGGAAAGATACCGAAAAAAGGGTATCAAAATCATTGTTTTTTTTACACATAGGATACCTTTTCTGAAAAACCACTTGTCAGATCGTCATTTTTATTTTTTGAATTTGTTTATCAATGTTTAAAATACAACTTGGTGGAGTTTCAAATTGAAAATCTGATTAGTTTAATTACAGTTGTAAACAAACGAAAGTACTAAAAATTGGCCTTGTTTGTCATGGGCATATGATTGTTCATATTTTTTTTCAACTTTAGGCAAGAAAATAAAACGACTGAAATGTGCTCAAATATTGTATTAATCTATATGCAAAATTTGAAAAGCCTATTTTAAATGGGTTTTCAGAAAAGGTACATTTTGTGCAAAAAACAGTGATTTTTGTATCCATTTTCGATAGTTTTACGAAGCCACGATGAGCGTAAAAGTTAACATTTATTTGGTGCAACTAAGCTTAAATTAAAGCTTAAAGAATAGCAAAAATAATGAGCTTAATTTTGTTGAGTTGTGACTAATAGAATCGGAGAAATCACGGTGAGAAGCAAAACAGGCGCATCTAGGGGTCCACGCTAGTCCAAATGTTCAGGCTTCCCTTAACGTTTTTTTGCGGTGGAGTATACGATCGATTTAACTGACGGCAGAACCGTTACTCCTAATATGTTTTTTTTTGGTGGAAGAAATTTTTGAAAGGCATCTCCGACCTTTTGGAAAAGGCTGGCAATTGCGTGAGATTCCCTCCATCGCCTATAGGAGAGACCCGCACAAAGTGGGTACCTTAACTTTAAACAGTAAAACAAAGCACGTATTGATAAAAAATAAGAGTTTCAATTTTTCTTCCGCATTTATTATCTATTTAACACATTAAGGACCGCTCACGAGTTTTCTCGTGTTTTCTACACGCAGTCTCTAGATGTGCGGTCCTTAATGTGTTAACTTTTCAAAACGCAAAAAAAGAAATTACATTTATTAACATAAACTAGAAATAATAATTAACAGTAAAAACACTACACGAACCGGTTTTACCTGGAAGGTGGCTTAAAGCAGGTAGGCCAATCGGACAGAGTGAGTACACAGTCATAATAGAACATTTTACAGCTTAAATTAATAATTGATAGTAGTGTGTAAACAACAATTTGACTCAAGTATTGGAAACCCAATATTTGAACTTTACAAGTGTTGCATAAAAATTGCCTTTCATATCTATTTGTTGACCATCACAAGATAAATATCAATGATTCGATTTACTTAAAATATATGAATTAGTGTAGACTTAATTTCTGCTTATATCGGATACAGAGATTTTTTGGGGACTTGATAATGAAGCACTTGGGCGTCTGACTTCGCGAACAGCGTTGACGTGGGGTTACTCGTTCACCCTGTAGACCGGCTTAAACTTGGGGGTTGGTTTTCCAAAAAAACAAAGTTTTTCGGCGTCTTCCAAAAAAGTATTCTTATAAAAAAGTAATCTTATAAAAAAAAGTTAAAAGACTACAATTTCACACAAAAGTTTTTTTGTAAATTGATCGGTGTACGAATACATTCTACACCCACTGTATATATGTATGTGTATTTAATTTGCCTTCGGTATATTTCCCAGTATTACCATATTCTTTTCACAAGTTCCTATGACGACCATTTTCGCCTGGAAGACTGTGTTATATCACCTCAAAAGTTCCCATGCCTCGAGCTCCAGTTTTGCTCCTTCTACTTGTTCGGTATAAGCGTTCCACAACGTTGGGGATGTTTGACTGCTCTGTCCTGTGGTGCTTTCCACGAAGCTCCCTTCAGTATTTTCTCGCAAATCGTCGCGTCTCAAATTAATAATAAAAACTAAATCAAAAAGAATTAACGATGCATCCTTTAATTTGTTTCAGACACATTTGCCCAACATCAAGGTCCACGCGTACTTCGCACCCGTAACACCCCCGCCGAGTGCGGGCGCGTCTCGGCAACGATACTGCCGGTGCTGCGTCGTTCTGTGATTCCGCATTCAAGTGACTCTGATGTAAATCGTCCGACGTACCACGCTAACGGTGGACATTGTTTTGGTGATCGCTGTGTTGCGGCGATTGTGGGACCTTCTTCTCTTCTCTGGTTCGCCAGGCCGAGACTCCGGCTGGCCGCCTGCGTCGTCAACAGTAAGAGAACGAGCCTCGTCGTGAATAATCACGAAATCCTTCGTGAAATCTGTTCGAGCTACACACTCAACGAGTACAGTACATCACAGTCATTCACACGGTACAGATACACGCGCGCATACATACAAACACGTACACACATATACACAGACACAGCCGCTACTGCAATCAACTACTATTATCGCTGCTACTCTACCACTAGCCCGGTACCTATATACGCCGCTGTTGAACACTGTTTCGCGGTCGTTTATCGTTTCTACTCGGAAAGACTCACACGTTGTTTATCGATAGCGCGCGTAATCGCTGTCGTAATTGTTCGCCTCGCTACGTGCGTCGAAACGAAGTTTCGCGAAGGAAAGAAATTCCAGGCACTCGCTCTGGGGATCGCTTACTCTTCTCGGTCACTCGTTATATACCGACACACCGCGACTAAAACATGCATAGCCGAGTGTCGTGCACGCGTCTCATAAACGCTCCGCTCCTAAAACGGGCCGACGTCTATCGGACCAGCCCGTATTTCTCGCGGTTGGATGTTCCACCCGATGCGTAAACAAATGAATAATGGAAAAACGACAACCATATGTATATATATATACACACACACACACACATATATTTTTTTAGTCAATGCATCCTCTCTTCTGCTATAGACGCTACTATCGAAGAGAAACGCAGCGATCCGTTCCGAACGACGATGGGCGTCGCGTAATCACGTCCAACGTCAGACTTTTCGAACACCGGGGAATGTTGATCCCATTCGAACGTCTTTCGCGTTAACGTAGCCACTCGGTTTCCAATCGATAGACTGCTTTATGCATTCATGACATTTAATCTTATGGAAAATATATGCCAAATGTCGTCTCCGGAATATATGCACTTATACTAAATGAAACATTCATAGTACTGTTACTTTCTGAAATAGAGTCCTTTTTTAAATAGACTTCCTTGTAACACAGTTCATACGTTACGGGTTCTATGAAATCACGTTATAGGAAATCGTGTTATACGAGAATTTTCCTCGTATAAGCAAATAATTTAACACGTGACCGTGACAAAGAACAAAATAAACAAAAATTGGTAGCGATTTAGATAACAAAATAAATTGGAAAAACGTGAAATTTACGCATCCAAATATACAACACACTATAAATCATCGCAATATCTGTAGCGCGCGATAAAGACTCGTGTTATAATCGAGGTTAACGTACATTCTATATTCATTTTGCAGGTGTTTTTCATGTTAACATGTCATAAATGCATAAAATCCGCAGTCTACCAATCGATGATTCACATGAGCGTATGTATGTGTGCGTGGGTGCGTGTGTGCGTTTGTTTCTGTAGCAGTTTCTCAACGAACACTGCCTGTTATAATGTTATTAATATAAAGAAACAGAAAATGCAAAAAAATATAGACGCAGAGGACACGAGAGCGTCGTAGGAATCGCAGACTTTTTTGAATCTCGTCGTGAAACCGTAGATACCGTCGTTCGTTAGAATACATTGTACACCGTATCTCCAGAAAGAAGGGGAACAAGATCGTTTGCTGGCCGCGTTCTGTTCAAGATCACACGTGCGATGGTAAGCGCCACCTGATGGGTTTCTTTCCTTTCGCGAAAGCACGCGAATCGCGAACAACATACTTAACCAAAATAGAAGCGAAGACTTCTCAAAAGAGAGATACGAGAGGACAGGTACGCTATTCGAAGCGTACATCGCCCTCGAAAACTCGCGTTTAGTTGCTGCTGGCGTTTAGGCGGTGGCACGTTTCAGATGATGCATTTTACGGTGATTCGCGGACAGGCACAAACCAGCGTTGGGTAAAATTTAATCCACGATTACGTTTACCGCGTAATCGGGAATTGTGATCGATTGTTAATACTTTGAGTGCTGAGGAGGAAATACATTTTTCCTATCGTGAACTCTGTCAATTGAATGTACAATGTGTAACTACGTTATAATTGTAATTCTTTTAAGCCAAATTAAATCACACGAAATACTTATTTTTAAACATTCATTATTTTATTAATCATATTAAAATGTAATATAAATTTTAACTTGAAAATATATTGACGAATTTAAATATTTTAACGTAATAAATATAACTGAAAGTATGGAAAAGTTTATATTTATATTTTAAACAACATAATTGTGTCTCGAGCATGCGGGAGATCAAAAAGGTTAACAAACGTATGTATGCGTCCATAGCCCACACTGATAGCTTTCATTGGACGCATATTTGCGACCACAGCACTCGAAGGGTTAACGAATGATCAGGCACGATTTGCTTTGCAATATTACAAAGTACTGATTTATAATTGCAGATTGCAAATGTAGTTTACGATTACCGATTGATCCGTCAATCACGAGTGATTATCACGAAAGTAATCACGAAGTAATCGCTGCCCAACTCCGATACGGACACCGGTCTGCCTGCGAATCGAGCCCCCTCTTCCCACAAAAAAAAAACGATACCGTATTTTTCCCCGACGACCCGGACATCTACATACTCTTCTGTTTACTTTGTATCTCCGTTTGTTTCTTTTCCTGTTTTTCTTTCTTCTTTTCTCTTCTTTTCTTTTTTTTAACTTGTCATGGACTAGGAGAGCACAGACTGACAAAACGAATCAAAGCGTTAATGCGTTGAACCGATTCACTTCGGCCCAGCGACCGACTTGCTGGCCTCTCTTTTACTTTTTAAGCCTAGGTTACGTAATGGTGACGGTTACGAGAACCGTGGAAGCGTCCGGAAACGCGGATCGCCGGACCTTTGGATGCTCGTTCGCGTCACTCCGCGATTAGGTGGCTACGCGTCGACGAGGCGACGTGGAAATTCCTTCGTTCCTGCCTCCTTTCCACTTCGTCGTGGTTATACGCGATGCACAAAAGAAAAGCGTGGTGGAAAGAAAATCGGTTCGCGAGACAAGGCGTGTCTCCTTCCCGCCGGAAAAATCGTCTAATCACCTTGACGCGAAGATCGTTCGGGAAACGTAATAGGTAATATTGATTTCTAAGAATAACTATATCGAGAGACAGGAAATATTGACTACTCTAGGTCACTTCCCCCGCTATCGTTGGCAGCTGAGACGAGTACCTCTGAAAGGTACACGCGGTTCAATTATTTTGTCCATACTAAAGTAATTATTATTATTATTATCGTTACTATTAAACAATGTACATGTATTGTATACATGAAAACAGAGGCAGCTTATCAACTTAACCTCGAATTTATTATACAAATATAAAGAAACACGAACAGACAAGGTCGGACAACCACTCAAATTCGCGATCAGAAGCCGAGCTTATTAATTTGTATGTTTCTTCAGTTTGAAGAATCCATCGATTCGTATACCTTGATCATCTCGGTAAACTTCTAAGAGCATTTTACATGCCGGATACATAAATTGAACGCCAACGGATCATTTACAGTCTCCGCAATTGAAATTTAGCGCGCACTAGTTTATGTGTCTATCAAAGACACGTCCGAACGTTCCGAATGAACAGTTTCGATGAAACAAGTACTTACAAATGAATATAAGAATCATTTTTGTTTCCGCTGTTCCTTCGTGTTTTCCTTAACACATTGTACGCCGACCTTCGCTGTCGCGGAATTTCCAGTCTATCGTTCTAAATGTATACAGGTTTTATGCGTTGGTATGTATGTAACTGTTGTCGTTTGTTTGTTTTTTTCTGCATTTGTTCTACTCCTTAAAGAAACAAGATACAAACGGACAAAATTTGTATATTTTATTTCATCTGCTTTTAAACATCTAAAGCTAGTGCCGGTACTCAGTCTTTCAGCGGTTGATATTTACTCGGTGTACAATGTGTTCAGAAAATGATAAAATTTAACGCAATGCTTATTTAACTAGATGTATTGTAATCATTTTAGAACGGCGATATACATAATAAGGGCTGATTTTTTGTCGTAGAGAAAATCCTTGGAAGAATCACTGATGTTTTGGGATAAAGCCGGGGATAGCGTGGGATTCTGTGCACTGCCTAACCACTAAAATCTTTATCGTGTCCCTGGAAACGTCAATGATACGTTGTTCAGTGTTTTCCCTCGCACACCTGCGCCAATCCAGTGGTTTAACCCTTTGCGCTCGGGTGGCGCCTGTAGGGCGACATATGTAATTTAAGAGCGATTTTGTGAACGTACAATTTGAAATTCACATACATCAGAATACAACTGATTATTAATTGAAATAATAATACATTGAGGCATGAGCGTTCGTAGATGTTTTTCTTCGAAGTAGAGTTTTTGGTTTCACAGAAATTTATTATAAAAATGGACTGGATTTGATTCTATAGAAAAATGCCTCGAGCGCAAAGGGTTAACAACCATTTCCGTTCTATAGCTCTCCTTCATCTTGACGACGGGACGAGAACTCTCGGGCTGTGTGCAATGATGTTTTCGTGAAGTATACCGTAGCATTCGTTTGAAATTTACTTCTCCAATTTACTAAGAACATCTGAATGTAGTAAACGCGAAAGAGGCACGGAAAGGTCAAGTTTACGTTTTAAGAGAGTTGATAAATTACGCTGATCGTGTTGGTCCAAGTGGCTGAATTGGCTGAAAATGCAGTTCGTGATGACAAGAAAACCAGAATCATTCCGAGGCATCAGAACTTGCCATCCGTAATGACGAGAAATTGAACAAATTGCTTGCTGGCGTAAGCGTTGCTCAAGGTGGTATATTACCGAACCTACAAGCCGTTTTGTTGCCGAAGAAAACCGAAAAGAAAGCTTAACACATTAATACAAATAGCAAGCACCACCAAACGATCGTCTACGGCCTATTGTGAGTGTAAAGCAGCGGAGAAACGGGCATTCTCCTAACACTGTTGCGGTTATCGGTCGTTAGGACAATGATGGAGGACAAACAATCTCAAATGGACTCGAGCTACGGGTTTGATGTAACAAGCAGAGCGTATATTGGGTTCGGTACCTTGTTGTTGTCTTATGCATTAGTAACATTGAATCCGAGAGCAACACTCCTTGCAATTGCACATGACTAGAGTTTTACGGGGGCTCCAAGTACTTGCCTCAATGAAATATGATAATAGAGAGGGCTAGTTTCTCCTTTCTCGTTTTTGGCCGGTTCTTGACGGTTAGAATAAGAATAAGATCCTACCAATGGTAACCGGTACAAATAAGTAATCAGTTATTTAACTCCCGTTCGTCGTTTTACGAACCCATCACCTTCTGGTAGGGTCTAGTGCGGGTCTCGGGCACAGGTAGAGGCCCTTAGAATAGGAGGCAAAGTGTATATAAATCGACTTTCCCAAACCGGCGCTAGTTATCCAACTCGGCCCATAATTGTTGAGGTTTATTGAAGAAAGAAAATAAGAACCTGCGCAGTTATTTAGCTTTTGTTGAAAATAATATAAAGAAAATATATTCTGTTTTGTAATTAATTTGATACACTGAAATTACACTCGATGTCTGCAATTATTATGCACGATGTTTTTTTTTATATGAAATAGGTTCTCAAACCACGTTTTACAGTTTTTACTCTTAACCAAAAAATATACGTTCGTTCGCTCTACCATTCATACAAGATGTGAACCGGATACATTCACACTCGCACAGATTCTTTTGTTTCGGTGTTGTCACCTTTGCTAAAAAAAAGCAACACCAACCTCTGAAATTATTTCTCCAACAATAATACGTCGTTTCCTCTCTATGGCTTCTTCCGGAGCATACAGTGGGCGTAGAATGTATTCGTACACCGATCAATTTCTCAAAAAGTTTTGTGTGAAATTTTAGTTTATTAACTTCTGTAAGGGATGTAGGTTCGCAGGAAAGGAATTTGGAAACAGGTTCTAAGGGAAAAAAGAAATGGTTTATTTGTTAACCAGTTGTACATATTGCTTTCCTGGGAGAGGAATAGGAAATACAGGTTTGTTCGGAAAACAAAGCTTTCGGCTCAATTTTACAATAACAGAAAAGTATATCGCGTCGAGGCGTCCGGGTGACTCTACCGTCCATTCCCTGGAAGGCGACCGGCGGTAAATCCAGCCGTTCTCTCCTGATTCTCGAATAATCAGAAAACGATCCCCACCCTCAATGTTCAACAGAAGAAACGAGACAAATATATCGGCAAACTTCAGATTTATTCGAAGCCTAGGGTTTGTCCATCACTGTCAGAAAGTACCCAGAAGCGCCAGTGGCTATCAAATCCAGAGTCCAAACATTTCATCCACAACCTCATCCTTGCTTAAACCTCGCCTACTCGGGTCGTGGCTGGGGGTGGCTTTCACCGAGAAGAATAATAATCCTATTAACCTCGGTTTTATGGAAACTCGCTGCCAGCCTCATCTTCAAGATCTTGCCAACAAGATTTTGCAAAGGAAGATGGTTCTCTCTCACTCCTTTTCGATGACAAGTACCAATATGTCATCTGCATAACGTATGATGCTCAATAGCTTGCAGAACTGTATCGTATCCGTGCGTCATCATTACACCAAATAAGCGTTTCAGTTTGCACATGAATGCTATACAAACGCCTTGGAAATACTCCTCTCAATGGAGATCGTCGCTTTATCCACCTCTGCTACACTTCGAAACGGATATCTATCACGCGAGTTATGTCAGGGTTTTCGATACGAAACGACACAGCCGATGGTCCACTCTAATGGCTTTAACCGTATAGGCAAGCAAACGTTTATCGTCGTCTTTAATGCTTACATATCATCTTCAGCAATTTTATTCACTTCTTCGACTTCAAAGTACGCAATTCCATGGCTGGCGCAAGGTTCGGGTTTATGAGGCCCTCCGGTTCACGAAAATTATCCAATTAAAAGGCACCGATTGTGATTAACTTTTTACAGAACGATGATACCATTGCAACAGATGCAAGACATTTTTTTATAGTAACGACGATTCAGTTTGCAGGAATGACAAAAATCATCAAAGTGTTATTATTTAATATTCATCTTATCAAAAATATATAATATGTAACAGCATTTAGGACACCGCAAAAGGTCACGCCGGCCCTACGCAATTAAATCAGTGTACACGCTTACTGCGATTAGCGATCCTCTTTCCGTCTTTGGGTTAAGTGTACTGAATATCCATGGCTGGGCGATTCTTGATACCTTGAAAAATATTGTAAGTGCCTTACCGTCACGATCCAGACTATCTTTATTCTAGCCATCGAGTACGATATCGTCAGAATTCAATGCAGGTTGTCCGCGTGGCACCCACGAGCAAAAGGGTTTGGAAATGTTAAAGTGTCGTAAATCCGGCCAGCGGCATGTATTATTATGTCATTATTTATCCAGGTATTTTATTGGACAACAGGAACATATTTCTGATGGTTATTCGAAAAAGTTTACAGATTATTCACATAGCCAACAGACCTTGGCAACTTGAACAACGTGTCCATGTGAGATAGACGTTCTGAATCTCGATGAAACAAACGAATGGTGTCTATGTCACTCAAAACTGTTTGACTTTCGGGGTATACCTGCGTATACCTTTCCTTTTGGTCAGAGAGAGCATCCGATAAAGCTTACTGAAAAGGAATGTCCCACAACCGTGGTATTGCCTTCCATGCGTTAAACTAAACCGTTAACAGCGGATAATTCTTGATCTAATTGTAAGCCAACACCTTTTGTCGACATTGCGAGCGGGACACTGCAAAATGTGTCACATTATTTTAATACTAAAATTAACAAGCCAATCGATTCACCCAGATGACACCAGACCCGATACATTTTGAACTTCTTTTTACAATTATTTTTTTGTTGCAAGTCTTTAAATATAACTATCGAATGAACGTTAGGTATACTTTTATAGTAATTTTAAGGTGTAGGAGAACGATGTGTGTCGTGGAATTTATACACAAGGACGCACTCTCGCGTTCAGTCTTCGCAAAATTGGCTAAAAGTAAGCAACCTCCCTGCGTGTGTATACATATAAATAGTAAAGGGCACTCAAACGCTTCACCATCTGTCGTTATGAGCCTGCTTCCAAAAATCAAGAATTGAAAAACAATGTGGAACAATTCTTGATCAAGGAAAGTATATTTAAACATGTAACACACCAAATTTTGACGGTCATTTGGGGGTCTACTAAGTTATTTACTAAATTTGTTGGAGCAAAATTAGCAAAACTTGTTCTGGATCTATTGTTTTAACACTTTATTTACCGGGAGCCTATTTATAGGCTTTTTAATTGCAGTATTTAGTTATTCGAATTTATTTACTGTGTCGATGGTTGTCTACTTACAATGTTCAGTGCTTGGTAACAGTATGAAGGAATTATTGTCAGGCTAGATTGGCATATGCTACTGCAAACAATTCTTTTTTTAATTAAAGTCTGCTTCTAAATAGTCCGGTAGATAAAGTGTTAATATTTAACTCACGTATTGTATGCCCTGGTAGCGTTTAAAAAGCTCAGGAACATGTGCACTATAATGCATATGATTAACATAAATAAGATGTGGCCAAACGGTGGGGATAGTGACCTTGAGAATAACATTTCTTGACTCGTCTAGAACAATAGCAAACGTATTCTGCATACACTTAGCAGACACCATGTATATACAGTAATATACGATATGTATGTCTAACATAAGCGAAGAAAAAGAATTCTTGTGAAGTTCACTGAGAAAGTTTTATGTAATCTAGAACATTCAATGGCTTCACAAATTCCGACACTTATCGTTTAACTCAGGTGTTATTTATTTATCCATATAATAACTGAACGAGTACTTTTTCAGAAAATAAAATAAAATTCATACAATGGAACGATGTTTATCATACAGTGGTCCACGGACCTCTGAAGGTCTGCTAACTTTCAGAAAAAGTAACAGAGCAAATTACTTAACGAAATAAAAGAATCGTTTTCTTAATAATCTATTAATTACAAACTGAAAACTCACTAATTTCATAGCTTGAAACAGCTCAAATTTGTTCTATAGTTTTATGAACATTTCTTTGTACTTATATCGTATTCGTCACAATTCATTCTGTTTCAATTAAAAGTACGAAAAAATAGCAACCTGTCGTGGATTTTTCGTTTGCAATAAGTTTTATTTGAAAACAAAGTAATAAGAATCATCTAGCATTATTCGACGCAGACAAAATAAATTATTCATAGTATTGAATAATTATTTTTACTTTTATTGTTCGATATAGCTTTTGCTGACACATTGTACGCCGGATTCATACGTTCTACTGGATTTATCGTCTAGCATGACTGTCGGGTCTCCGAAGTATTTTATTGCGGGATTGTACTTATACCAAGATTTAGCGACTGAATGATTGAAGATCTGCAAGAAGTAAGAATCACATCCACTCTCCTGATTGCCATCTGCTAATTATGGCTGAGCATTGCTCACACCAGTCAAACTGCTTCTTGATGCACTCACCAAGGGTGTGACCATCATCTAAAGCACCTTGCTTATGTAAGAGTAAATTACATTAAACATTATACGAATACGGAATAATAACAGAAAAGGAACTCAAATACAGATTTATGCAAGAAAGATGGGTTTAGCGTAAAATGCTTGCAACGCGCTCAGGGCAACTGCTCTGCTAAGAATGCCCTTCGGCCAGGAAAAGTCCCAGCTTCTCCCGAAAAAGTCAAAGGCCAGGTTTTCGTGCTTATTTGGTGTTCACTTATTAATCATAGACAACGTCTCCTCTTTACTTAACACTTATCTTTTAATTGCTTGCCTCTTTTTGCGTGGCAGTAACTGGATGGCATGACAGATCTTTTTCAACGAACATTCGTGTGCCCCGGGCCTACATCCAATCTTTTTTTAATGGAAAAAATACCAAGATTTAGGTACCTCTTTAGATACCTCTTTAATACCAAGATTTAGGTTCAGTACCACTTCTTAAAAATTTTTTCTTTCAAATAACATTAAGTCATACAATAATTACGATTTAAAATAAATTCTGAAATTAATTCCACCTAGAATGCTTGTTCGTCCCACTGCGGTGGGCCTGTGGGGCATTGTCAGGCACATTAAAAACGACATTTCCTATCGTGAAAGAACGTAAGATATCATCACGAAAACAATTTTCCTGAGCGGCCGCGACATCTACGCTAATTCCGAGTTGCGCATAAAAGAGCGTGTAACGTCCTACTACTACTACTACTACATAAGTAGTATCTTCCACAATCCTTCGCTCACCTAGCTGGTGCAAATTGAATGCCTTGCTAACACCTACTAAGTGTTGGTATTGACAAAGCCGATTGACAGCATGGGTAAAAAGGTCATAAGCTCGCACATATCCGAGGTGATGCTGAACGACAGGGGCCAATCTCGGTGTGAAGCGTGTCCATATCCGCCGAGTATGAAAAATCTAGCACATAGTAATCGACAAAGACTTTGCGTTGTTGGAAGTTAATAGCCTCGTTTATGAACTGAGAATCCTTCTTTTCTTCTTATTGAAGTACGGGCTTGTCCCAAACCTCCATCTACACCCGTCTTCCGATATTTGACGAGTGCTCGCCATCTGCGAATACAAAGTCCATGTCCCCATTGCGACAATCCATTTGTTTGTTGTGTTCTTTGGTCGTATAGTATAACTTTTCTGGGCTCTGTTAACCCTTTATAGTATGTGTATATTAATAGCTATGTCAACCCTTTACAGTACGAGAATTTTATGTGACACGAGCAACCACAAACTTCGAAGCAATTTCGTGATATTATTGAAAATTGAGAATGTTCCTTTTTCCATGATGTTACACCTATCCTTCGATTTACACCGATGCATCCCAGAATACCGTGTGAATCGAGAAAGAAAAACAGAATGCGTACAATTTTGGCAGTTATATAATTAAATTGAAAACAAAAACATCAGCCCATGAAATAACAAATATATAAAGCTACATTTTATAATTTTAATTTTTGGTTCGATACATATGACTTTTCTTCACTTGTTTTTTTATTGTAAAGATTAAATTTTATCAAATGATAAGAATGCTAAAAGTTATCAAAATGATCATTAATCATTAAATATAAAATTTGTAAGATTTCCGATTGGAAAAAAACAACGATATACAGTTTTCCGCTGCTAAATATTTACTGCCCTAATTAATATGAATGCATTTTGTTTACAAAAAAAAGGGGAGACTCCCTTTTTAGATTTAATCTCAGTGTTAATAAACAAACGGTACTAACAATAACTGAACAAATATGTGTGCGACATGTATTCTTGTTTTTAACAGTTTATATTTTTCGAAATCTGTCAATTTGAAAATCGTGTAAGAAATGAACCATATAAATCGGGTATTAGATATACGTGCTTATAGTTGAACTTTTATTCGGTTATGTTGTTTATTCGACTTGCACTACTACAAAGGAAACTAAACTGAAATGCAACGAGTTAAAATTATTTTCTGCATACATTTTTCGCATAACTGAAACGTCGATTGCAAGTAGAAAGATTTCATTAATGTTTTACAACTAATCAAAACATTTGAAATCTGTATTGTGACTGTCAGGAGCTTCTATCTTCGAATAATATTCAAGAACGAATAACGGTTGATACTAATTGACAATTCCGGATGTATCTCGTGTCTTTTAGATAAGATACTCCAAAATTTTAGCGTTCTAGCTATCCTCTTTAGGGTTCAAATGACAGAGGTTAATATCAGTGTACTTTTCTAATCTCTAGTTTGTTTCGGTTTTGCAAAATCCGTTTTGAACCAAAGTGTTTCGTACACGTTCTGATTTTTCGTCAAGGTATCTTTCGTCGCTGGCGTTTATATCTCTATTGATTAAGGAACTGATTATCGAGTTTTCCTAAGCAGGTGTGAAGAAACAGGCATCTGTCTGTTTAGCAGGCTTTTCTCTATACTTTATATCTGAGAGATCTGTCAGATTTATTAATAATCGACAATTTATGTCACTTTAAATTCTATTGCTGGTTTCTATTCCAAATTATGAAAATCTTTTTATTTTGTACACTACACACGAGGTACGTTTAAAAAATTCATAGCCACGCCCCTATAACTCCGCTTCTAGCAGACCTACGATACGACCGACCGCTCGTTGTGTTCAGTAGAACTTTTCGAGTTTGTATACGAAGTCTTGTTTCCTTCAGTTCGATAGTGCTCGCGTTGTGTTGATTTAAAATGGAATTGCCGTTGAAATGTGCGTCCGATTCATGTGAGCATCGTGCCACGATTTGTTTCCTCGCTGCTGGAAATTGCACGGATAAAAACATCCACGATCGTTTGAAAAATGTGTAGCATGCTTCCTCGAACCGTTAGAGCTTAGGCCAAGAAAAAATTCAAATGGAAGGTGTCCCAGAACCCACCGTACTCTCCGGACTTTGCGCCATTTAATTTGAAAGAAAACGGTATAAGTGACAATTACGTAGAAGAGTAGAGAATTTTCTTACGAATTTTTTAATCTATTTTTGAATTTTGTTACTTCACTTGGAGCAGAGTTATAGGAGCGTGGCTAGGACTTTTGAAAGGTCCCTCGTATTTACAACATTGATATTTCAAAATATATTTTGTAATTTTTATCTTCGCTTTAACGATACAAATTTGCGATGTCCAGCTTCAGAATTTTATTATTTTCATCACTATTATTAGAAATGTAAAACATCTGCCGGTCGTGATGTGTTAAGATATGAGGTTTTTTTTTAGAGATCAACATTTATTTAGAGATCAATTAAGCTTGTTTAAGTCGAGGTAAAGAAACTTTAACTTTTCCAGATCATTGGAAATAAATCAAATAATGAAGCACGTAAATAAAACTAATAGGGATACAAGCTACCGTTTGATCCCCATCTGGATCACGCTTTTTCAACCAACTTTCAATTGATAAAACCAGTGAACTATAACACGATGGTTAGTGGTTAAAGATCCATGACATGAGTATATTTATATAATAAAATTGAATAAATACCTAAATTATACGACGCATACAAATATATCAGTGTGTCATTTGACTCCTGAAGAAGCTAGCCCAGTGTTGGCGAAACGTCAGAGGATCTTGTTCACTATACCAGGAAGCCAATTAGTATTAATCATGAAGAACCTAGTCATGAAAGTCTCCAATTAGAGAAAATAATGTTTTTACGAAGAATAAAACGTTGAACGTTCTTCGCGTCTTGAACAGAGGCTCGAAAATGTCGTCTAGAGTGATTTTAACGAGCATTCGAAGAGTTTGTCCACCGTGTTCGGGGAACGCGAACAAGGGGTTCATACGACACGATCAACGAGCCACTGTTTTTCGATTCCACGCACGGCGCAGAAAGGTTTTAACAATTTTTAAAGAGTTAGAAGCGTAGCATTTTTAAAACGTTCTAAACGCGGTGTTCGCTTGGTATCGACAGCGTTTCCTTGTCGATCCACTTGCGCATGTATATTTCATTGAATTAATCATTCTGTTAAGTTGAGACAGAGGAAATCTGTAAACCGTTAATCTGTAAATCTGTTATAGAATCGGACGAAAAATGACGATGGAATTTGAATGTCCATGGCTATTGTAGAAACTTTAGATTGATCCATACGATACGTCGCTTCGGAAATTGAACATGACAATTATTTAAAAGAAAAGTGTCTATGCGATTTGTAGACACTTGTAACAATATACCACTTTCAGCTGCATTGTCTATGATTTTGTGTATTCATAATTTTCAGAGACATGTCTGTATACTTATATGTTTAAAAACCAACGTTCCAAGGTTCTTAACAGATTCATAATGTATACAAGGCGTCCCAGAATTAGTGTAAGTACCAGAAATGGGAAGTAGCTGAGACAATTTTAAACAACAATTTTTGCAAAGGAAATTGTGGTTCAGAATCGTCTCAGCTACCTTCCATTTCCGGTTCTTACATAATTCTGATACACCCTGTATGTTCAATTAAAAGCAAAATTCAAACGACCAGCCATCTTATTTCTGTTAGCGGAACAGACAGTTTTAAGTCATAAATTGAGGACAATTTTAAACAATAATATGATATTATGGTGATTTTTATTTTTAAGATTAATATGTACATTAGCGTTAGCAAGCAAATAAACGTTTTCGACATTTAAAGTTTGGGTCCTCTTCAAATTTTACAAAGGTTACTTGAAATAGCAATCAATTTCTGAGTAAAGAAAAAATAGAAAACCATTGGTAACGTATTTAAAATGTGAATGTGAATTAGGGATGATTGAAGACCGCTTTGTATATTTATACCTATTCGTGACTATTGTAGTAAAGTTCTAAGTACTATAAACTATTCATTTCTAAAATTATTCTTACTAAGTAATTCATAGTATCTAAATACAATTTTAACAGGATGTAAAAGAAAATATTTTCGAATACAGTATCCTATCTTCATTTATTATGGAAACATGTTATGAAATCTTCCCAGGTTTAATTGTAATTTATTAAAATTATATGAATTTGAATTACAACTGAATAATAATTCGTAATATCTATAATTTTAAATAAATAATTTAATCCATGAATCTACAGGGAAATACTTTACAATCTCTCATTCTCCTTTCCTGTGAAAGTATGTTAATAATTATTTTCTTATTCTTACTTCATAAAAGGACTCATTTATAGATGACCCAAACCATAAAAGTCTGAAACTGCTGCTGAAACTGTTGTTGAAAATTAACGATGAAATATTGCGATAGTGGAATGTTTAGTCTTCAACAGGAGAAGCGACGTTTCGTGTGTATTAACCTGTGTGTACTCAGCCCATCGATAATCGATTATCAAAGATCATCAGCCACCTCGTCGATGAATTCTTTAACCTCTTAGCTGCGAAGCACGCCATGTGGTGCGATTGTAAAATTATGAAGTGTTACTGAACGCACTGTATCATGTGTACATTATTTGCGACATTTATTTGTAGAAAGTACCAAATGAAAATCATTTGATATATGTAATTAAATTTACAACTATACGATACTTTGATATTTATAGCGATGTTTACAATTATATAAACGTACATAATTCTTGTGAGATTGTAATCGGCGTAGTCGAACCAAACTATGAATGAAACAATATTTTCGTACTAAATTCCTCTCATGTTATTACTCATGCTCCGTATTGTACCTAGTTTATAACAATTCATATATCATAATCATATACATTATACTTATATAATTTCGCGTAATAAGCTTCGTTCATGTAATTGTAATTTATTTTCGATTATGACAAAATATTTGTCTACCTCCTAATTAATATGCTGACTGCTAGACTAATACCGATGAAGATTTCCACGAGACTAAAATGTTGTTTGGCGATAATCGGAAACCACATAATCCAACATTTGTCGTAGTACTTAATTTTGTACTATTATCAAATTCACGAATTCAAAACAGATTTATTTTCGTTAACACATCTGCCTCAGCATTAATTATTTAAGTGCGGAACAGTGTAGATGACGTAGCGATCAACGTATCGAAAAACATGCGAGGAAAAAGAATTATTATACGTAGTTATAGTTTAATAACTAATAATTTAGACTGCGGATTTGTATGCATTTACAGGAAATTTGAATGTGCAAGCAATTACGAAATGAACGCAGTATGCACCAATATAAACAAATATTGAAAAGATTAATTCATATTGTAATATTTGCAAAGTAAAATAAATTCCCATTTAGGTTCAATTTTTGTAAGCACATTTGCCAAAATTTTATCTTGCACACAGATCCGTAGTCTCCTAATAATTCATAAATCATTGAAACAAATTAAGTCATTAGCAAGTTTCATTCACATTTTGGTTATATAAATGTGATAATAATATGTATGTAAAGGGTATATTTCCAGCACCCAAACGATGCAGATAAGGGGTCGATGATCGATTATCGACGACCAACGAGATCAGTGAATCGGCGTAATCGATTTAACGGCGATTTGTATGTCACATATGTGTGACTGAAAACAGAGATGGGCAAAATCGTATTCGAATAATAGCAATTTATTTGTTACGTTTATTCGATCCTACGAATCTGTATTTTGTTCGTTGTGAAGTGTTTCGTGATACAATTCAAAAAAGCGTATTCGAATAATAGATAACGAATAAAATCAATGTATAGGAAGGTATAGCAATGTATTCGTTACGTTTATTCGATTCTACAAATCTGTATTTTGTTCGTTGTGAAGTGTTTCATGATACAATTCAAATTCAATTTCTTTGTCAATGAGTAATGGCTGAAAAATGATGTAACTTTTATTCGTTATTCGAAGTTTGTATACAGGCAAGAATTTTGCCCATTTCTGATCAAAAAATTCCGTCAGATCTTGTCGAGAATCCCGTTGGCCGGGCGCAAAGTAAAAATCGTGACCGATTAATGTTCAAACCAACGCGTGCACGCAGTAGTGCAACCAGACAGAACCAATCCTCCTATCAATGAAAGAATTAATAATTTATATTAACACACTCTCAGCTGACACTGCAGTGCAGTTACAAATGCATTGTAAACAAAGCATTGTTTACGATATGTGTTGAATGAAACATGATGTGCAACATGATGGTTTAAAAGTTTGAATAGAGTTTAATTATAAACATCTAAAACAAGAAACAAATGAACGTGATTAGTTTATGTATTAGTAATTTTGTTTTTAAAAAAGTACAAGGAGTTGTGTATTAACGCGTTGTGCGTTTCTCTATTTATTTCAAACGCATACGCGTATTACATCACTCGAATTTCATTCTATCTAAAAAAAAAGCATGCATACATTAGCATTACAACATTAATAATTTTCGATCGATATCCACACTCAGCAATGTACTCTTCATATTCCAATACAATTTTTAAGATCTTTATAATTTATATTGTTTTCTGCTTTCTAGCCAATCGTTTCATTCGTTTCGTTCTGAAAAACCAAAATACAATTATCAACCATAAATAGAAAACCATCACCTTCGTAGCACTACTCGTGACTATGTTGAATCGTATTACATCTCGAAAAAGAAATCGTGAATATTTGTAATAAACTATCGTTTCAAAATTAAAAACATTTATGTATAATCCTAATCGATCACTTTCTGCCTTGCAGTTCTGGAATTGTGATAAAATTCAAATGTAATATCGTACACGAGAATTAGAGAAACTCTAGAGCATCATTTTGCTGATATTCTATTTATTAGTGAAAATTCATGCAACAAATTTCTATAACGCATTCCAGGTCCACTTAATGTTTCATAATGACCACGTAATGTTGTATACAGAACGATTATGTAGGAAGTCGTAGATAAGTATGAAAGTCTAAAGGAAAATGTAGATAGATAGAGAAGATTATTGCAAACTGCAAGGACGTGGTGGCGGTACACTATCTAACGAAAGCCCAAACTATTCCGTCGTACTGCAAAACTATTAAATGAAATCTACAGTTGGAATAGCACGAACTATTTTCTTGTTCATCGTCTCTTCCTTTGAACTTTTACAGACGGTCGACGTACAGAAACTGGTCACATTGAGAGGCCAAATATTAAGTGTTTCCCGGGTTACATTTTTTTTATGTACAAGTGTTTATGTAAAGTAGTTTTTAACTTTGAGAATAGGTTCGTCTTAAAGTACATTTGGTATTTTTTACAATTTATTTCGAAACTATATATTTCTCTAATCCATAGGAATAACTAAAAAATGTTTGCATTATTTAAATTACTTGAATATGATTTAAAAATTGGAATGAGTTAAGCTGCATAAAAAGTGGTAAAGATACTGCTAAAAAACTTTAATATGAACACAGCGTAATTTTACTATGTCGGCTGACATTGTGGTAATATTTATCGAAAATAAACAAATATTAATGGAGATTTTATTTATAAATGCAGATTTAAGAAAATGTTGCCCTCTCGCTGCACTTTGAAACGTCTGGTTGCGTGACTGTGTCCACACATGGATGATTTTGCGAAAGAAACGGAGAAATCGTTGATAACAATGAAAACCGTCACGAGAGGAAATGATCGTTCGTCGATAGCAGGTGTTTCGTAGCGAACCAAAGGCGATGTTCGCGACGTCGAAGGACGAAACCGTGAAGCAACTGAGAAAAAGGGGGTCTAAAGTAGCGAAAGCGAAAGGGAATAACGAAGCTTTGAAGACGAGTGATCGAGCAAGTGTTTGGCTGTGCAGTAGAATAGGAAAGATACAGAAAAAGTGCGCTAGAGAGAAAGATCGTGAATTTAGTGAGAATATATGAACGAGCGATAAGGTGTGAAAGAGACAAAGATTCAGATGTTACTCGAAGCCAGCGAAAGTGCGTACACACATAGGCATACAAGCGTATTCGAATTGTATGCGTTTCGCAGCATATGTGTCACTGATCGCGACACACACACACGTACACATTTTTTATTCTTCGTTTCGAAAACATCTGGCTGCTTTATTTTTATTTCTGGTAAGCAAAAACGAAGACAAAAATGAAACGAGAGAAAATTCATATTCGATTCGATGGTGATTTACTCGTCGATCGAGAGTCGAAAAACATGAAATCCCTTTTAGTGCCGACACAAGAAGTTGACCATGAACGAGAAAAGTAGAGAGCTAACCTAATATAGTTTGATAAGGTTTGAAAGAAAAGTGATAAAAATTTAATTATAAATAATGATTACAAAAATTTCAGAAATAAAGAACAGATTGATGACCGTAATATGTCAATATTTGTTGAAAAATTCATTAACGATGTTCACTTGATATTATACAGGAAATTCGAACCGTTGGACATGCTTTTATAAACAGTTCCCACTTTCTACATACTTCGTTCTAATATTACTAATTATTTCTATCGAGCATTGGTACTTGTTTGTCAATATTCTATGAAAAATATCTGGATTAAATTCTTTAATATTTTTTTTTTATTACGCATTGAATGATTGACTTTCCTGTATAAAAAGTGTAGAAAATGTTTATTTAGTAAAGGAATGACATCATGTAATAATACAATACGTGCATATGTCATTCACTAACGGTTGTTGAAAGTTTCATAAAAAAATAATCAAACAATAAATTAACCACTAACTACAGACAATTTTTGATAATGTAACGCATTTAATTAAAAGAATTGATTGAATATCCAATAGTTTCATTATCACTAACTACATGTATCTGAAGTTCACGATCAACTAACTACATACGTCAGCATCAGCGAGAGATGTAAACAAACAAATGAAATTATTTTAATTTTCTGTCAACTATTAGAAAGGTTATTGGGAATTCTTACAACTATATTGAAGTACTAAGGATACATTAATCCTTTATCAAGTGATAGAATATATAATTAAATTTGATAATACTTTTTATTTTTATATCGTTGGGTATTATACAATATTTATTTTATCCATTAGAATCGTTTTCAAATTAATATTCATATAATATTTTATAATCTATGATATATAATGATGGGAACATACAATGCTATCTCAGTAATAGATAACATAGTATTGGTTGCCATGGCAAAAAAATAATAAATAGACTACCGGTTGGTAATATGTTAAGCTCAAGTTATAGAAATTATATTTCGTTTCTTATTAAACAAAAACTATTCGAGGTCAAGGAGAGAAATTACAAGCTTTAAAGTTACATAGAAAACAAGTATAGGTGGTCATAATATATACAAAAAAAACTAGACGTGAAGTAACCTCTCACGTCCTCTTTCTTCAAGTAATCAATGTTACGTATGAATATTGAGTTCCATTTTTAACATCAACTGTTCTAAAAAGAGAAATACGCGAACTGTAACTCGAGTTGTCTCACTTCATAAACAATTCAAGAATGATACTTAATGATGGTATTATTGATAATTAGCTAATCTCGTTGAAAAAAATTCGTCGATAGCAAAAATCATTGGTTCGAATTCGTCCACAAGTAATTAATCAATTGCAAAAGGGTTGATGTCAATCATAGCTGCGACAATTAGAGAAAAAATTAGGTTTCCTAGCGTAGATAGTCATTAAGTCCACTTACTTAATTCCTCTAAGTGCAACAAAGTCTAGCAAACAAAATAGTCTCTTAGCAAATTCAATTACTTTCACGACGATCTTCATCTCTGCCTAATTTCATTCGGCAACTCGAGTTACAGTTCACGTACTTCCCTTTTATGCAAATCGTGTTCCAAGGAAACTTGAAATAATGTCACCATGTGATCAATTTCCCGGGTCACTGTATCGATTGTTATCGAAACTTTTCGCAAAAGTAGTTGACGTTATTCGGCACTAAAAGAGTTGATGAATGCGTGCGAAGACGATGGTCAACGCGTGTCAGCCTATACACGTGCATCCCTAATGTCTGCGACGTCCTATCCGACGATCAGGAAAGGGCGTTGTTGCGAAAACAGGGACACGAAATATCGCACACGATCGGTTCATGTACAAATACTGTGGCTGGATTACATTGACAATTTCGCTGCTTCGACAAGCTGCTGTCTACCATGTATATATTTTCATTAATGTATGTATAATAAAAAAATATATTCGAGACAACGATCGGCTCTGTATTTAGCGAGTACTCCGCCGCTCTATGTGGACTTAGGATCGGAGACATTAACCGTGGAATCGATCGAGAACATTCGTGTTTTGGAAAATATTTTTGGCTTCTGAACAATATATATATGAAACTATGCATATATATACTATCGCAACGACGTGTTTCTCCTAGAAATAAACCTTAAATGAGGAAACTCCCCGTGAACTTCTTTGTAATGTGTAATAAACGGCACCTAATCGCGTACTACCTTTCACGCCGGAAGGTTCTGTGTTGATGTCAATAAATTTTCAATGATTTTTAAGTCGTTCACCCCGTCTCGAATTTCATTCTACCGGGCCACCACGGACTGGCGCACACTGGTCGGATTTATATATGAAAACACGGAAGAGTACTTGTAACTTCTACATTTTTTTATATCTTTGAGTAATTCTTTTTCTATATTATTTCATAAGTGAAACTTCATATGATGGCAATATTCGGAACAATGGCATATAATTAATATGCAAATGAATTGTATTGAATTGTCTATTTATGGCCAAATAGAAGCTTAGTAGACTATGTTAATCTGTACTTGTTATTATAATTATCCCAGTTGCTACAAAAATAAAACATTCACCAATTATTTACTAAAAACTATAACTTGTACAATACTAGCTTTTAGTACATAATCGGCTTCACGTGAATAACTGCAGATATTTAACAAAGTTATCTTACAAGGAATGGTCGCGAACGGTTAGGCTCCTATTTGGATAAAACTTTGTAGCGTACTTCGAGAACATACAATAAATTAATTTTTGGAAGAAAAAATATTACCGACTTCGAAAAACTTTAAAACTGCACTAAAAAGTATGAAATAATTTTTAGTTAATTTATATGAATTCTTACCAGCTCTAGATACAATTGCTTAAAAGTATGAGAAAATGAAGTGAAAAGTATGAAATAATTTCTATTCAAACTGCATTATTACTCACCAGCTTTTGATGAATTTGATCAAATTATTAAATACAATGCAACCTTTTCGGAGGCGGCGAAAAATTTAAAATTACCTATATTCAAAATTACCAAACTTGATTTAACTTTTTGTCGGAGAAAAAATGTATGACCTTTAATTATTCCTATTCCTAATGGTACGATTGCGAAGTATACATATGTATACCATACGGCCACTTGCCTCGGCACGGAAGGACGAAAAAAAAAAATGGTGGGTATAGAACATGAAGGACATCACCGTTGACATGGTGACATGAGGATCCGCTGGCCGAATCTGGCATCTCTGATGGCATCACAGCCAATCACAGCATAGTAAGCACGTTGCCAAGCAACACGCTTCCTTCGTGTGTCATGGCTGCGAACCTGAAACTGTATCGCACCAGAAACTGATTTGTTATTGTAATGAAATAAGTATTTTTATTATGTTCATATGACAGTTATTTAATATTATTTCTATCACTTATTATTTTTTAAACATATGCAATAATATAATAGTTGCTTAAAGACGTTGAATTCGTTTGGAAGAAATATTGAAGAGGTTAAGTGAAGTTAACCTCAAATAACTTTATTTCATTCCATGTTTATATTATTTATTGCTGAAATAGAACGAATGATATAATTTCAAGTGCATTCAGGATGGTTTATAGTTCTAAATCTAAGAGACAGAAATAATAAAACAGTTTCTACACTTTTCCCATTGTTGGTTGATGAGAAGTAAACGTAACCTGCTGCCGATATCAAAATCATTATGAGTAAATACAGGAGAAAAGAATCCTCCAGCGAGGATAGCGACAGCGAAGAAGAGAGACGTAAGAAGGATATCAAGGAAAGAGATGAATTTGCTAATCGTCTCAAGGCAAAAGATGAAACTAGAATACGAAAAGTTGCTATGCCAGCTGGTTCCGGAGCAGGTAAACTATATTTTCCTACGTACACAATAATCTTTGTATTAAAATAAAATGAATACCATCTTTGTAACTTGCTCGGGTGAAATATCAAATTTTACTCATGGAGTGAATACTGTTTCTTTTTTATAATCCATAAATGTTACTCTTTGTATAGCTGAAGCAGCGAAAAGACTCAAGATCATGGAAACAGATATGCGAGAAAAGTTGGTACCAAAGCTACGAGTAGAATCTCGTAGAAAATATTTGGAAAAACGTAAAGAAGATAAAGTGGCTGAACTAGAAGCTGATATTATCGATGACGAATATCTATTCGAAGATCAAGTGTAATTCTTCTTTTATATAACATAAAATAAAATTCTATCATAAAACTTAGCACTCAATTAACAATCATTTTAACATTTTAGATTGACAGACCGGGAAAAGAAGGAAAGGGAACACAAGAAACAGTTACTGCAGTTAGCGAAAGAACATGAAAGGGCTAGAGAGCTCGAAAGAGTGCAACGTTATCACATGCCTTTAGAAAAAGGAAAAGTTGAACCAGAACAAGATGTGCACGACAACGAGCCACCGCAATCCGAACAAAGCAAATGGGAATCCGATCAAATGTCATCTGCTGTTTTTCGTTTTGGTGCTAAAGACAGAAAAGGTGTACGATTTGTACCTGGTTACCTTAAAAGAAAAATCTAAACATAAGGTACAGTTATTATTTTATATACTTTTGGTTTTCCACAGCTCAGCAAGATTATGATCTTCTTTTGGAGGATGAGGTAGAATTTGTTCAGGCGTTGCGTATGCCTGGCAGCGAGAAAGACCGAAGACGTGATGCGAGTCCACCACCGCAAGTGAAAGCATTACAAACTATACAGGAAACGAAAAAAAGTTTACCAATTTACCCTTTCAGAAACGACTTGATTCAAGCTATCAAAGATCATCAGGTATTTTACATGTTTGTATCATGCAAAGTAAAATCTTTCGCTATTTTTACAATATTGCGTTTTTATCGTAGGTATTGATAATAGAGGGAGAAACGGGTTCCGGAAAAACCACACAGATCCCACAATACCTATACGAGTCCGGGTTTGCAGAAGATAACAAAATTATCGGCTGTACTCAACCGAGGCGAGTGGCTGCTATGTCCGTGGCGGCAAGAGTTGCCCATGAAATGGCTGTGAAATTGGGAAATGAAGTGGGCTACGCGATTCGTTTCGAGGATTGCACTTCCCATCGAACTCGAATTAAGTACATGACCGACGGTACGCTCCATCGAGAATTTCTGAGCGAGCCAGACTTGGCTTCTTACAGGTAAGAATATTGGGAGTTCACGATATACCTGAGATAGAATTAAGAAAAATTCTATTTTGGTAGATATACATATATAGTAACTCTTATTAACCTCTTAGCTACTGTGGACGCCTATAGGCGCTTTTATTGAAAAGCAATCAAAGTTATTTATCTTCTTTTTGTTATTTAAAATTTATTATAAGGATAAGAATTTTCTTCATTTCTGACATTCTTTACAGTGTCATGATCATCGACGAAGCTCATGAACGTACATTACACACTGACATATTATTTGGATTGGTAAAGGATATCACGAGATTCCGACAGGACTTGAAATTGTTGATTTCATCGGCCACTTTGGACGCGACGAAATTCAGCGAGTTCTTCGACGACGCTCCCATTTTCCGGATACCTGGTCGACGGTTTCCCGTCGATATCTATTACACCAAAGCGCCCGAGGCGGATTACATTGATGCCTCCGTCGTTTCCATCCTTCAAATACACGCTACTCAACCTCCTGGCGATATACTCGTGTTTTTAACAGGTAAGTGATCTGATTGCTACAGCACAGTTATAAAATCAAGTTATAAAATCTACATTTTGACATATTACGAAAGAGATGGACGAGACAAAGAAGGTTGAGAAATGCTGATCTAGACCATTGTTATTCAAAGTAAAGGGAGCAAATGAAAATTTTACAGAAATATATTTTTCTTCTATACTAAGTGGGTAACATGTTAGCGTCTTTTTCTATATTCCATTACGTTAGACAGTCCCCTTATCTCCTTATTAATGTCTCTATTTAAGATTTTAATTCGAGGAAATTATAGAATCATATTAGTTGATATTTTATGATCGTTTGTTCCGTATCATATAATTTTCTGTTAATTACTACATACACATATATCATAGAAATTACATATATTTCAACATTTTCAATACAATATTATTTATTTCATTAATGTGAGAATTTTGCAAGTATTTAGATTGTGAAGCTTTCTGTAAATAATGTTTCCTATTCAATGCGTAGAAATTTTAATCAAAGAAAAGCAATACAAAAGTATAAATTCGAATTAATTAACGTAAACATTTCAAACAAGTTTTTTCCATAGATCTCGAAAGATGAAATCTTTTTTAGGATAGCGTCTCGAATTAATTTGGAAACCTCTGCAATAGACAATACATAATCTTTAATCATTTAATAAAATTTTATCGCACAGGTCAGGACGAAATAGAAACGTGTCAGGAAATGTTACAAGAAAGAGTGAGACGATTAGGGTCGAAATTGGGAGAACTGATGATTTTGCCCGTTTACGCGAATCTTCCAAGCGATATGCAAGCGAAAATATTTCAGCCAACTCCGTTCGGTGCTAGGAAGGTATCAATGAAAAATTATTAAACGGGATTATTTTTTTCCCTCTTCTTACATGCGTGATTTGTTTTATAGGTAGTTCTCGCTACTAATATAGCTGAAACATCATTAACTATAGACAACATAGTATACGTGATAGACCCTGGATTCGCAAAACAGAACAATTTTAACTCGAGAACAGGCATGGAAAGTTTGATGGTAGTTCCAATCAGTAAAGCTTCCGCCAATCAGAGAGCGGGTAGAGCCGGTAGAGTAGCTCCAGGAAAGTGTTTCCGACTCTATACGGCCTGGGCTTATCAACACGAGTTAGAAGATAATACAGTACCTGAAATTCAGAGGATTAACTTGGGTAATTTAATTTAATTTAATTTATTTATACGGAACAAAACTTTTAATATAAAAAGATATAGGTACAATAGAACGGAAAAATAAAGATGTGCTACGATAATCGAACGCTGATTTTTAAAAATAATTATGCTACTTTCGCTTGTTGTTTGGTGAAAAATGTAAAACGAACAAATATCTACAGTGGGTGTAAAATGTACACCGATCAATTTCCCAAAAAACTTTTGTGTGAAATTGTAGTTTCTTAACTTTTTTTTTTATAATCAATGGTATTTTACATATTATCGGAAGTCTCTAAGATAGATATAGACCACACAACATTTACTAGTTAATATAATTTGTGAAATTAACAAAAAAATGCGAAAAGTGGGTAAAAGTATAGAAGCAATAAGTATTTGTACGATTCTTATGACGAACCATTTACAGTAGAGTTTAACGTAATACACTAACGTAAACACATTAGTTTATTGCTTCGTACGAATTAGAAAACATCAAATTTCCAGTAAAGTACTTTTAAAAATGGCTTTAATAGAAGAGTTACAATATAATTACAATATAATAATTAGAAGAGTTACAATAATTATAAAATCAAAAGGAAATCCTATGAAGGAAGTAATTACATACTTGTAAATTAATGTAAATTTCTTTTTTTTTTTTTTTTGAAGTTTTAAAAATTAAACAGTTGTACGAATACTTATTGCTTCAATATTTCTATCGATTAATTGTTTTTTTCTTGTTAATTTCACAACTTACATAAATAGCTGTATTTTTTTGTAATCTATCTATTCTACAGATTTCCGAGAATATGTAGAATGTTATTGTTTATAAAAAATAAGTTAATAAATTACAATTTCACATAGTTTTTTTGGAAATTGATCGGTGTACGAATACTCTCTACACCCACTGTAAATATTTCCTTGAAAAAAAAGCCGAACAGTCGCCGTCTTAGTGTATCTCGTTCAGCTGAAGATCAATGTTCGTTAAAGTAAACAATGAAGATGGAAAAGGGTTAGATCTACCTTAGTTGTGACGTAATCGAATAATACAACTTCAGGTAACGCTGTGCTCACTCTAAAGGCATTGGGTATAAACGATTTGGTTCATTTCGATTTCCTCGATCCACCGCCACACGAAACGTTGGTCCTAGCATTGGAGCAGCTCTACGCTTTGGGAGCTTTGAATCATCGCGGAGAACTGACGAAACTCGGACGAAGAATGGCCGAGTTCCCGTTGGACCCGATGATGGCCAAGATGCTATTAGCCAGTGAACAGTATCGTTGCTCGGAGGAGGTTGCCACCATCGCTGCGATGTTGTCAGTGAATGGAGCCATCTTCTACAGACCAAAAGATAAAATCATACACGCGGACACGGCGAGAAAAAATTTCCACGTACCAGGCGGCGATCACCTCACTCTGCTAAACGTGTACAATCAGTGGCAGCAGAGCGATTTTAGCACCCATTGGTGTTATGAAAACTTCATTCAGCATCGGTCGATGAAACGGGCAAGGGACGTCAGAGAGCAATTGGTCGGATTAATGCAGCGGGTCGAGATGGAGCTCGTTTCGGGGATCTCGGAAACCGTGAACGTCAGAAAGGTAACTGTTTAAATAGCTTTTATCTTCTTGCCATACCATTTAGCCATACAAAATCCGACCCATGCCAGTAGAGGGCAACGCTCTTCAAACGAATAAGAACTGAACCATGATTTTAATAGTTCTTTCATTGGGTTTTAAACTGCTGAGATAGTTTATCTTATAACTAGGAAGTAACAAAAGAGAAAAAGTGCACCGAATTACACTGATAAAAACAGGGTAGCTACAAACCAGAAATGTCAGGAATTATCGGGGAAGTTAATGCAACCGAGAAATATCATGGAGATATCAGAGAATTTAATTGCGACAACTGCAAATTTCGATATTTGTTAATAATATGTTGAATTTATTTTAATCGTGAAACTTTGCATTACTTTAACTTATTTTTTTCGAGATTTCAACTATTTATATTCTCAAACTTTGACACAACAATTTCTTAAAAATTATTCACGGGCAAACATACGCCTAGATCAGTTTTGAAATGAAAAAACTCGGTCCAGCCACAAGCGGTCCCATTGATGCAGTAAGCACCATGCGGTTCTTGAAATCGAACAGAAGACACTTCAAGGCTACTCCTCACGAAGTTTCACCGAAATCGGTTGAAAACTCTCATAGTTATAAGCATTTGAAAAATCGTTCCGGTTTGCTTGTCCGCTAGTGTATATAGCCCCATTTGAAAAACAAAACTTGACCATCATATCTTGTCAAATAACAAAGTTAACAAAAATTCCTTCTCGTTGAAACATGAGCCCCATTTTACCATGTAATTTCCATATTTGAAATTTTGCATTTGATCGATAGTTTTGGAGTTAGAGCTCTGTATCGTTTAGGCTGGGACACCCTGTATATTCGTCTTTATTATTGTAGGTAATATGTTTAGGCTCAGGATGTAATTTTTGTAGTTAACATGTAACGTAATGTTTAATTCGTTAGCATAAAAAAAATTCGTTTGAATTAAATTTTTCATACGAAACAAATAATTTATTTCTTTTTTCCTTTTTTTCTGAATCTTTTGTTCGCTACTCTATACGTTTTTGTCCTCTTCACAACTTGTGAAGGTTATCTAAAATACTATTTAATATTATACAAGAAAATAATTAACATCACATTATTTTAATTGAAAACCGTGTATGGTTCCTTTCAGGCTATCACAGCAGGTTACTTCTACCACGTAGCTCGATTGTCTAAAGGTGGTCATTACAAGACGGCTAAGCACAATCAAACGGTATCGATTCATCCGAATAGTTCACTTTTTCAAGAACTACCGCGTTGGCTGCTGTACCATGAGCTGGTTTTCACCACAAAAGAATTTATGCGACAGGTAGGCTTCTGAAAGTATAATTTTTAAGATCCAACAACTTAAGGGAGTAGTTTCATCTGGAATTTTAGAAAGAACGATTTTTAATCAATTTCTGAAACGTTTTCGATATAAAGTTTTGGTGCATTATAAATTTCAAACTTATAATCTTATCAGAGTTGAAAATTAATAGTGAGGAAGAAAACCATCATTTCATATAACAAAAATGTGGTCAATATGATTTTGCCAGAAACGTACAAGATCTTGTAATTAGTAAACTGTTTTTAATTTTTCTATGGATTATTTGATTAATTACAACTTACCCTCAACATTGGCTGTATTATCTTTGTTGATACAAAAATGTATTTTATCGTTAATCGTGATTGTGAGCTGTAAGTTCTACTCAAAATAACTAAAAGAAGAATTAATACTTTTGGATAAAAGATTTTTTAAGTATTTAAATTTCTGTATTTTCATAAAAACTAGCCTCGTTAATCTTGATGTAACTCAAGAACGACTAACGATTAAAAGAACGGAGGGTACCCTCGGCCACTTTTTGTTTTTTAATATTTCGCATATAGCAAGGTACATAAAGATAAAAACAAGTACTCTAAGGTAATTCAGGAACATTTATTTACAAATGTTGGCTAGCCCTGGCCACCATAAAATTTAAGATTTAAATAGTTCTTTTTCAATAGAATGATCAAAATTGCGATACTTACGAGAAAGATTAATATCCACACATGCCTCGTGAGCTCATCTATTACAAATATGGCTCTAAATCCAATTTTCATTAAAAATTTCGCCACAAATAACACACTCAGTTTTATTTCGAGATTCAAGCGAAACTGTTTTCTGCCGCGCAAGCTTTCACGTGTTTTATCGTCTATGGTAACTTCTTATCACTTTTGCACTTTTCTATTAAATTCTTCGTGTTGGCAACAATATCAAAATCGCACTGTTCTGAGTTCTTCTCCGGTGCACAGTGGTTCAAATCCCCAAAACCCTGGTTCAAAAATCAAAAAATGAGAGTTGAAATTTAGAATTTTCGACATTGGAATTTTGTAAACGAGGTATTCCTCTATAAAAGTTCACAAATAAAATTTCGCCAACACTCATTTTTGATTGTACGGTCGATCAAAGTTACCTTCCTCGAGACAGCATGCATTACGCCTACCGCTCAAAAAATATTGCTCGTGCTTCAAGTAATAATAATCTTTTGTACAACTGGGATTTCAAATTTCTTTTTCATGGATACTAGTTTTGGAGATTAGTATTAGAATATGTATCTGTAATTGTTTTCATTAATTTTCAGTCAATAAGTGTTAAAAAAAATGGCGCCAAATGCAGATCGATAGAAACGTTTATTTTGAAAGCATTGTTTTCGTAAATCATAAAGAGTGTTGTGATCGCCGGAAATCGCAAGGAATGTGTATATGAAATATGTAGATTAAAGTGTGTTCTCCCAGAATATGCGAAAGAATCTTGTGCTTACTTGCTCCATTCGTTGCAAAGTCATTATAAACATTGCAGCACTGTGTCGAGCACAGTGAAATGGCGGATCCAATATGGTCCACTCATTTTCCAAAGGATTGTTCTATGTAAATGCATTTGAATGAATTGTTAAAATGGATATAGGTGAGCAACAAGAAAAGTTAGTCCACGGGAATTGAACATAATCCAATAGCGTGACATTCACAAATCTTACCAACTACGTCACGCTCGTTTCCTTGATAACTGGCCACGGTTATTGGTATACCTATATACCGCGCGTAAAATTTTGTTTCGGAAACTATGCCTTATTGAAGAAATTCCGGTTAACTTCGTACTTAGGGAAGATACTTCTACAACATACCTGAATTTCACCAAAATCCATTGATACCATGTTTGATGGGCCTCTTGTTAGTTTTATTCTTCACGTCAAAATGCATTAACCAATCAAGTTCAACAGTAACAGTAACGTTTCTAGAGATATCAAAACAAACATGGTAAAACAACGTGAAGTTTATTTTTTTTGCAATGGCTGGGGTTAACTTCCGTTCCCCTAAATAAAAAACTTAACAGTGCAACAAGCTTAGCACGAAATGTTGATGATGCAAACCATTTTACCATTACCAATATAAAAACTCGGAGAAGTGCATTTAAAAACTATTTGTAGCAAATAGAAACAGCAGTTTGCTCCAAGCAGAAATGAAAGAATATGTGGGCCAATTAGTTGAAAAAAAGTTTTACAATTTGAGATCCATATCTTTTAAATAAAAAAAGGAGAATCGAAGAATATTGTTTCTTTTTTATTTTGTATTCTACACATAAAGTTATCTTCGAACACATTGTATTCATTTCATCTTGAACATTAAATAAAATTGAGTGCTACACGGCTTGTTGTTCTGTTATGTCCACCAGATCTCGCATTAAATCTAACGTTATTAAATGTTTAAACAATTTGTTCAACAATTAATCTAATTCTCTAAAGATTAATCCAATTCGAATATAATACTTTCCGTTATAAGAACAGTAGCGCTACCAGTTGAGAAACAGGCGCCGCGTAATGCGCAAGGTAAAAGCGCAGAGGACGAGGATTTACTGTATAACAAAAGTTGGATTATCCGTTTGGAGTTTCTGGTTACGTCACTGGTTACTTTATCTGATTTCTAAAACAATTCTTTTCAATCGTCATAGGTGACGGAGATTGAAAGCAAATGGCTTTTGGAAGTCGCCCCGCATTATTACAAACCAAAAGAACTAGAGGACTCCACGAATAAGAAGATGCCGAAAGTCGCGGGAAGATCGCGTCCAGATGGAACCAATTAATTTTGTACAATTAACGTAATTAAATGCTTGTAGAATGTACATATAGAATTTGTATGAATTTGTATTGTACAAAAGCTTATATTGTTGCTTGTACAACATTATTTTTTAAAAAAGAATCTTCCAGCAGAAAAGACATTTGTATTTGTTAGCTACAATTAATTAAAATATTTATACTTCACGGAATACATAGTAGCAATAAGTATAATGTAAAATACACGAACTTGTAGTTAACAAATATATTGGTAACCATTTGTACTGTACTGTTAATGCACTTTATTTTAATACAAAAATGTCGAGAAGAAAATATCTTTAAAATTTAAATTACCTTGCTCATTGATGATCTGTTGTGAATTAATGAACCACATTAATTGGCGCCATTCTATGGATTCGCAACGATGCCGATTTTTTTTAGCGGTTTGCAACTTTGTTGTTTCGCTATTTTCAGGTTTGTGATTTTACTGCTTTCAACTTTCACGTTTGATACGTTAATAACTATTACTTATTTCACGTTTTATAACTTTATTGATAACTCGTTTATTTTAAGTATTGCAACTTTGTTAATTTTTTACGCAATTTGCACTTTACAACTTCGTTGATTTTTTCAGATATTTCGCGTTTCACAAATTGTTCGGTTAGTTTTTTAGATACTTTACGTTTTACGACTTTATTGATACTCGTTTATTTCCGCGTTTTGCTGCTTTGTTAATGTTTTATGTAATCCGCACTTTTTAATTGTATTTTTCTTTTTATTTGCGTTTTCGCAACCTAATTCAAGAACCTTGCAACTTTCTTGACTTTCGTTATTTTTACATCTAGAATTTTGTTTATTTTTTGTTATTTGTGCTTGTATAATATAATAAACTTAATCGTATTTTCTCTTCATCTCTAGATTATTATTTCATTTAAAGCTATTTCATTCATTTCTTTGGTGCTTGGTACTATCATCCTGGATTTGTAAGCTGAAACACCGATACTAAGAGCATACTTGTGTTTGCAAGAGAGAAATTCGTGGAGTTGTTTGCTTTTACGCTTTATTGTTTATGTCACATTATCGATCTTCCAGATGCAAAGAAAAATTGGAAGCTCTTTACAATTTCACGTTACCAC
Organism: Hylaeus anthracinus; assembly: GCF_026225885.1. Taxonomy (NCBI): domain Eukaryota; kingdom Metazoa; phylum Arthropoda; class Insecta; order Hymenoptera; family Colletidae; genus Hylaeus; species Hylaeus anthracinus. Next base: position 7,764,125 of record NW_026534344.1, on the reverse strand, counting down.
CATCTACCGCCTGTTTAACTGCGACAATATTGATAAAACTGATATTATACACAATATGCATTGTAAGTTTCATCCTATGTAACATTAATTATTCGTATCCTTCAAATAATATAGAGCATCAACGCCTAATCTTTTCTACACTGCAACAGGAATCTTTACGCTACTATTCTGGCAAAGCACATTAAAATCAGACAGGAGTGTCTCCCAACTCTTTTTTGCAAGATAAATAAATTATACTGTGCTGCGCAACGATTTTCTATTAATGTTTCTTCGGCCCCTGTAAACGACATCTGGTAATATCTTAGAATACTAAAACTATGGATCTAAGGATAAGGGACTTTCTCAAGAGGATTCATAAAAATTCAATTATTACGCCGTAACATGGTAGGAATTATGAGAATGATACGTTGCGTGCATATTATAGCGGATGTGCACAGTGTCTTTCGCGACAGAAATGCGGATATAACTTTCTGTAAATATAGACGACCCGTCGACGACAGTGTTTTGCGAAATTTTGTCCCGATATCTTGTCGCGGAAAAAAACGTACAATATGTCTGATCTAGTTCGTCGGCAACTGTCGAGCAGTATCTTAATTGGCGTAACGACAGATACAAGATATATTTAATCGAATAAAGTTTCGTCAGACGATAGAAGTTTCTTTAAATTAAGAATAGTTTTTCGGTGATAGTGATTTATCAAGATCAAAATAAATTTCTTCGAGTGAAAGATGATTCTGCGACCAGCGTTCAATATATTGACAATTTGCGGATGCTGGAGACCAAGCGGCTGGTCTACGATAGCCAAAAGAGTATTGTATGGGATACACACGATACTCGTATTCCTTTTGATATACAGTTTCTGGGCATCGCAACTTCTGAACGTGATACTGAACGTGGAAACGGCGGACGAGCTCAGCGATAGCGTCTACATGTTCATCGCGAATTGCTTGTCCTGTTGTAAGATCGTTACGCTTCTGATGAATCATGAAAACATTAGAATCATGACGAGGAAACTCGAAGAGGAACCTTGCAAACCAATCAACACCGCGGAGGTGACGATTCAGAGAAAATTCGACAAAAGAATCGGGTAAACGGACATTATTACATTATTTTTGTGACGATTTGAGAGGTCTAGTGTGACAGATTAAAAAATGAACATTATTTAAATATTTTTTGTCAATCTAATATGTTAAAAATATAATTCTAAAAGGATTTAATTGAAATAAAAAAATTGACCAAATTATAGACCTTGAAAGTGAATAGCAAACGACGTGTAGTCGCGCGCAGACAAAATCAGAAAAGCACTTTCTGAAAATCGCATTTTTTAAGCTGGCAGATTTGATATCTCAACAACTAATTAATCGATTTACTTCAAACTCGACACCTATATTTATTAGGTATCCTATTCTCGCCTGAACCAGAATTGAATCTTATCTTGTAAATCTTAGTTTCTTCTATAAGCACCCAAATATGGATTCTCCTCCAATTGTTTGACCAACAATTGCAATTGGTTGCCAGTCCCGACTAAAGAATTTGTACATGTTTGCAGGCTCTTCACGATTTATTATACAATCTTGGTGGAGATGACGGTCCTTTGCATGATTCTGACGTCACTATTCACCAACTTCCGGAATAGAAAGCTGACGTACAGAGCATGGTTGCCTTTCAATTACACCGATCAGAATCTTTATTACGTCGCTTATAGTCACCAGCTGGTATCTCTGGTCGCGGTATCGCTGATGAACGTGGCTTGCGACGTGATTGTTATCGGTCTGTACGTTCACGCGAGCAGTCAGCAGGAAATCCTGAAGCACAGGTTGAAGGAATTCACACAAAAAACAGTACCGGATTTTGGAAAACTCGTGCATTTCCACAACTTTCTCTACAAGTTGGTTTCAATCTTTACAATTTTTCTGAAACAGAAAGTGGTGAACAAGCTTTGAGCATTTATTATTTTTCCTTATGGCATTAGGTCGCAGAAGAAGGTATTCTTCAGGAACGATAATATTAATAATTGTCATAATGATAATTATAATGATAATAATAACAAGTATTTATTGTGCCAAGATTAAATACATTGGTCCTTTCAACCCTCGTGGGATATACAGTGGGTGTAGAAAGTATTCGTACACCGATCAATTTAAAAAAAAAAAACTATGTAAAATTGTAATTTATTAACTTTTTTTTTATAAACAACGACATTCTACATATTCTCGGAAATCTCTAGAATAGATACTTTACAAAAAAACAATACCTATTTATGTAAGTTGCGAAATTAACAAGAAAAAAACAATTAATCGATAGAAATATTGGAGCAATAAGTATTCGCACAACTGTTTAATTTTTAAAACTGCATTAAAAAAAAATGAAATTTACATTAATTTACAAGTATGTAATTACTTCCTTCATAGGATTTCCTTTTGATTTTATAATTATTGTAACTCTTCTAAGCATTAAAATAACTAAATTATTAGTTATTCGAAGTGGGACCTTCCTCAATTGCTCTATTAGAGCCATTTTTAAAAGTACTTTCCTGGAAATTTGATGTTTTCTAATTCGTACGGAGCAATACACTGTGTTTACGTTACAAACTCTACTGTAAATGGTTCGTCATAAGATTCGTACAAATGTTTATTGCTCCTATCCTTTTACCCACTTTTCGCATTTTTTGGTTAATTTCACAAATTGTATTAACTAGTAAATTTCACACAAAATTTTCTTCTTATTTTCAAACATAACTGCCTATACCTTTCAGATACATTTCCACGATACAAGAGACGTTCAAGGTGATGATCGGTGTGCAGTTTCTATCAAGCACGTTGGTGGTGTGCTTCACCATGTACCAATTGGCAAATACGCCGCCGACAAGCTTCAAGTTTTTGGAATTCGCCATGTATATGATATGCATGACGACGCAAATTTTTATCTACTGTTGGTACGGAAATCAACTTAAACTGAAGGTAATTGAAAATATTGATTCAATGATTACACTATTATATAAGAATTGTGAAAATATCAGAAATGAATATTAATGAATAAATAAACAATTAACGAGAACTGTTTTTAAAGAGTAGTCTTTATCGATCGCAAACTTGATTAGAAATCCGTCTCATCCTTTAAGGAGGTATTTCCAGTTTTAAATCTATTTTGTAATTTATAGGAGTTTTTGCGACATTTTTTCAAAGAAATCGAAAAACCTTTTTAAATAATTTTGTTTCGCATACATATTTGCACATATTTGATGTATATAAGATATTGTTTTCATAAAGAAACAGTCAATACTATACGAGTTATATTTTGCTTTTCCGTATCCCTTAAAAAAAAATTGTATTTGCACACTAAATGGCAAAAGGTTGTTGATAATGAGGATAATTACATAATCGATTAAAAATAGAAATTTACTAAGAATGTAATGAATAAAATTTACTAAGACACGATTCCGGCTGTTTTGATAATTTGAAGAAACAAATTAAAAGGCATCTTCATTAGTACGAGTGTGGCTTTTGAGTGATTTTTTTTTCGAGAAGTGAAAAGTTATTTTATGACAAATTCATGCTTATTGAAGTGAAGTAATAACGTGTGAATTCATTGACAAGGTTTTGAACAATTAGATAGATAATTTACTTGAATTTTTTAAATACAAGTCTAAGGTGATTGACCCTGTGCATCAACATGTACATATGTAATGTACATTTTTTAGTTCATATAGTATATTCATAAATTCAATATCATTACACTAGCCTATGCGTAGTTCTCCGCTACGTTTATTACACTGAATAAATAATATCATTTTTTCTATTATTCGATATGCAAACACTTACTCAAGTAACCAACAGTAACGTTAGTATTTCTTAACGTTTGCAAGAGCAGAGCGTTGAAATCGTGGACACGATTTCTCAGCTAGATTGGGTGCCTTTCGCAAACACCGCTAAGAAAAACTTATTAATGATCATGAGAAGAACGATGAAGCCGATCAACCTAACTACTGCGTACGTGTTCACCATTGATCTGAACACCTTCGTCAGCGTGAGTAAAAAGTAAACTAGTTGCCGATAGAAATTTACACTAACCATCGTCCCTAAGCTTACATATTTCTTTCAGATCTTAAAAATGTCCTATTCGACGTTCAATTTGCTTCAGAGAACATAAGGTTAGCAGGAGACGAAGGAAGTATTTATTATATCGGCCTCAGTAAACGTTCTTTTGCAAATAATCAACATGCACTTCATAAAGATTATAGTTTATACACCAGCCGTCAAAAAAAAAACGGGACACTATTTTAAAACGTCATAACTCCGAGAGTTTTCAACCGATCTTCGGGAAACTTCGTGAGGTTTAGTTTTGAAGTGTCCTCTGGGTGTGTGCAAGGTTTCATTGACAAGGGTTGATGATAAAGGGTTAATTCACCCCCCTAAAGGGGTAATGCAGAAAAACGGCACTTCAGAAGGGTCCAGGGGCGACGGAAGAGGGTGAAAAAATCAAAAAAACCTTTGAGGCGACTCTGTTTGATGCCCCCTACAAAATGCACCCCTTGAAATCGCTCTCAGACAAACCCACCCCTCGCAACACCTCAACCCCCTAGAATCCACAATTTTTGGACGACAGTCTCGATTTTGGGCTCAATGCATTCTCTGGACTCCCCTGATCCAGAAAATCCTATCACCCATACCGTGCACCCCATAGGCACCCTGTGGGAGGGGGGGGGGGGTGGAACAGCTCGCAAAGGGCTACCCTCTCAACGATAGTAAATAGAGTATATTGCTGACGGAGGCTCTAGAGCAGGGGTTCATCACACTGTTACAAAATATATCTATTTTATATTGGCCAAAGTAGTGAAAATCAATGTATTAAAAAAGTACATTAATTTTGCATCCATATATTCATAAATTAACTGTCGAAATTATGAGAAAAAATTAACTTTGATTTTAAAATAAAGAGATCAAAAAAATGTCTGTAATGGGTCTAAATCTAATATGGGGATTCATAATTTTATATGCGGCCCGTGGAGTTATGATACATTTCGAAAGTGGCCCGCGAAATCATTTGGGTTGGCCACCCCTGCTCTAGAGCAATTAGAAATTGACCCTAATTTTGGTAAAAAAATCATATTTTCAAATGAAGCTCATTTTTGCAGCTTAGGAACATTGGAAGAATTAAAAATAAATATCGAACACTGTAAACCGCTTATTAGTATCATAATGAAATAATAAATCTTTGGATTTCTACGAAAAGAGGCTTTCGTAATAAAATTAATTATTTCTTATTAATAGTAATAATTATAAGTCATCTTATCAATGAGAATGTGATCCAATTTCTTCCGTAAAAGAGGGACGAACACATCTCTCTGAAGATAAAAATAAAGAAGTTGTACATGTAAAAACACACCAAAAACCAAAGTAAAATTTCTTCAGAAGAGGAATTGCCAACCAGTGAAAAAATTGAGTACATAGGGCAAGGCAACGTCAATTAGACTTTTGAAAATTCTAGTGGCGTGTGAATTAATGTTGTAATGCTAATGAGTAACTTACCTTTTATGAAAGCGATTTCTTTCGTAGTCTCTCGGATGGAATGCAATTCGAATTACGTAAAACACATATCTCCTTTTTTAGTTAGTGTTGAAGCACACAATTGGAACACACATTTTAAACCACTCAAACACTTAGTTTCCTTTTTTTATTGAAAAGTACATTGCGATACAGTTTTCATGATGTTCGACTCGTATTATATATGTAGCCCACGACCAATACAGTTTTCCTCTACCTCCTGTTAAAAATATCTTATACCCCTCTATCATTGCATGCTGCAAGCAGTATGTCGTCTGCATCTCCAATTCGTTATCAGCTTCTAGAATTTTTTTCCCTCGCAACATGTAACTCTGTATTACAATGCAACGAAAAACAGCGTAAGGAAACTAAGTTGTTATTACGAGTCAGCAGTAGTGTACCGTTACTTTTAGAATATTAATAATTAATTGACGTCGCCGCATTCGACGTCATTACGGTAATCATATAGCCCGTAAACCTGGAGGGAAAGCAACTGGGGAGATCTTATTCCTCCATGGGTAATCGAGAAATGCTGATATTTTATAGCCGTCAATTATACCTAAACATTCGTCCAGCAAAGTTTCAATTGGAAAAACATTGTGTTATTTCTGACGGTAGTTTTACAATATCCATTTCGCTGAAATAACGAACAAGAACGAAGATATAACGCAGAACTTTCACTGCAAACCAATATAAATTTCTGTGCAACTTCTTGTTATTGCGTATGTAGAAATTAAGAAAGAATTTTTGAAGCTCATTATGCCTATACTACGATGGGTGTTTGTGGTTCTCAGTGTGTGCGGTTGCTGGCGACCGCTTTCTTGGACGTCTAAGTCCAAAAAGGTTTTGTACACTATATATACGGTTGTTTTGCTGTGTTCGACACACATCGTGGCGATATTTCTAATTTTGGATTTAGTTTTAATTGTTGATAATGCGGAAGATTTCAGCGATAATTTGCACTTGACAGCGGAGTATGTTGTGTCTCTTTGGAAGATGGATATTTTGTTGAAGAATCGTGAGAATTTTGTAAATCTGCTCGACACGCTTGAAACGGAACCTCTCGCGCCAGTGAGTACTGATGAAATCGTGATACGAAAGAAATTCGACAAATTCGCAGAGTGAGTGTACATTACAATTGCCGTTATTAATCGCAACGTGATTAACATTCATACCATTTTTACGTATTGTTCCTACGTTTTAGCAAGATTGCAGCAAGCTTCGTCATGAATTTGATAATCACCTGCTACAAATATTTTTATCGATCAGTTCATTAATTGAAAAAGAAAAAGTTATTCTGCAATGTTGACGAAACAATAGAAGACCGTTTCAAAATGACTCGATTCTTACACACTCGATTCTTACAGTAGCATTTAAGTTTCGAGCGCTGATATCTGCGAGACTTATAACAGAAATAATCACCGAAGATTAATACTAGTGTTTTTCTTAACAGGTTGAACACGATTGCTTATGGAATTGGCGTGTCGTTTCTTTTACTAGCGATGTTTGCAACGGCACTCTTTTTAGACGACGATCCAAGAAAATTAGCGTTTCGAGTATGGTTACCGTACAATTATTCCTCACCTCTTGTGTTTACCTTTACATTCGTTTCTGAAGTAGTAAACGGTTCCATCTGCTCGTTTCTGAACGTTGGCGGCGACAGTCTGTTCAGCGGTTTCTTGATACACACGTATTGCCTGTTGGAGATATTCCGACACCGCCTGAAGGATATGAACGAACCCGGAAATTATTCTTTAAAGAAGTGTGTCCGTCTTCATAATCGCATTTACAAGTTAGTCCCAGATTTCTTTTAGAAATTTCTAAGTTTTCTCCGAGCCACACCGTTCATTTATGCGTGTGTAACTCGAAAATGATAAGAGATACCGAAAAAATGTTCAAATAAACATTGCACTGTTTTTAGAGGCCTATAAACCAGTGTGAAACAATTTTCTAAAATTTTTAAAAATTTTGGTTTATTCTGGAACAGTAAAAACGTTTTTTTACTGTTGTAAAACAAATGATGTAATATTGTAAAATTGTTGGTCTATTAATCGATATTGCAACAGAAAAAGTAACGTTTGAGATGAAAATAGTTAGTTTCAATTTGATATTTACATACATGATTAAATTGATAATTGCGATTTTTGACTTTGAACACTTATTTGAATTTTCTCTATTTCCGTTATTAATAAAAGTATCTTAAACAAAATTTGTACATCTCAATAAGATATGACATTGTTGTTAAATACATTTTTTCGGAAAAAGAATATTTTCTGAGGATCGCTTCTTTCAAACTATTTTTATTCTTTTCTATAGGACTCTTTTTTTCATAAATAATATAAGTTACTTCTATATGTCATTTGACAAAATATGCTTAGTTTTGACCGAGGATGTGAACAATTATTTTTACAGACTATTTCCAGAAGATTATAATTATTAGAGTAGTAAAAATTTATTTTTCACATCCTTGGTCAAAATTAAGCATATTTTGTCAAATGACATATAGAAGTAACTTATATTATTTATGAGAAAAAGAGTCCTATAGAAAAGAGTAAAAATAGTTTGAAAGAAGCGATTATTATATCATATATTATTGTTATTATATGTGTATATAAAAGATGTTTATAGACCTAAATATAATATTAGTAACTTGAATTATCTGTGAAAATAGAAAATACTGACAGCGCAAGGAAATGAGTGTTAAAGTTTTATAAATAAGATTCTTAAAAAATATCGACTATCGTTTCCTGGAATCTTACAAACCATTAAAACTACATATTATATTTCTTAACTAACGAGCATAGAAAAGTCTTTTACTGCTTCGTATCCCCCATTACTTCCTCTGTGTGCTAATAACTTGGTAACATATTGTAAATATAAGTACGACTCAATGAAATAATTTCTGACCACCTAATTGTAGATTTGCTACGATGGTGAACGAAGAATTTAAAGTAATAATGATGATGCAGTTTATGGTGAGCACAACGACTCTGTGCTCTGAGCTTTATCGTTTGTCGCAAAGCGAAATGGGAACGAAATACGTTGCGATCGTACTCTACGCATCTTGCACGTTCACGCAGATACTATTCTTCTGTTGGTATGGGAACGAAGTTCGACTGAAGGTTCCACTTAATGATAATGAATTTAATTTTTAATTAAAATATAATTTTAATTTGGAACCAGCATTACAAAATGTTTCTCTCTCTAGAGTCTCGAAGTTTCTGACATGATATATGAAAGTAAATGGATACCGTTGAATCCTAGCGCTAAGAAGATCCTCCTGATAATTATGCTACGTTCGACGTCGCCCATCGAATTCACAAGCGCTCAAATCCTCTCAATGAACCTCGCTTCTTTTATGGCGGTTAGTACGAACTAATTACAATTTTGATTATAACTTGTCCGGAGAACCCACAGACTAAGGGATCCTATGATAATGCATGCATAAGACTATATCTGGCATAAGAATATATCTGGTGATTCACGAAAAACAGAACACCTAATGATCTCAGTTCGACTTTTGTTAGAGATAAAAGAAAATTTGGCCTGGCAGGTTTAATTTTGACAGCTACTTTTCACTGTGGCAGCGCATCAGATAAAGGAGATCAAACAAGAGTTCACGTATGATCCACATCACAATTTAATTTATAAGGAATTTATAAAGAAACACGTAGGCGAATCGCACAAGTTCGAGGTTACAAACGGAATGCCTCTTTTTCTTGCGATCTAGCGGGGTTATACAGGGTGTTCCAGTCTAAGTGATACGAAGCTCTAACTCCAAAACTATCGGTCGAATGCAAAATTTCAAATATGGAAATTGCATGGTAAAATGGGGCTCATGTTTCAGCCAGGAGGAATTTTTGTTAACTTTGTTATTTAACGAGATATGATGGTCATGTTTTGTTTTTCAAATGGAACTATATGTTTTCTTTTATACCATACGATAGTACTTTTCAAGACGAATTTATTAAGCTTTAATGTATTTACCCGAGTTTTATTAGTTTTGAAGATAGAACGCTTCAAAGTTTGTTAATTTTCAAGGAGAAAACTCGATTCGGCCCCGGGCGGTCCCATTGATGCAGTAAGTACCATGCGGTTCTTGAAATCGATACGGAGGAAAGTGGGAAGAATCCCAATATTCTGGGCCTAGAATCCCAAACGAGACCCTCCGTATCGATTTACAAGCCCCAACAATAAAATTGTCCGGTGGCAGAAAGTTTAGCGGAGGCATGGTGGCGACAAAGTCGCTACACCACTCCTTTTGAGAGTCGCTGCAACTGAAGAAACATAAACATAATTTTTGCAATGTCAAAAACACTGCATTGTCAAAATTATCGAGTGCTTATACTTGGCAGTAAGGACTGAACTTTTCCATTTTCACAGGTTAAAATCTCAGAGAATAGGTATACTTTTATAATTATCACTGCAATGATAGTTTGAATAATCAAAATTAGTGGCTAACGTGAATTACGTTATAATTTGCATGTATTGAAGTCCCTAACACATTTGCAAATTTAATCGATAAGGTATAATGTGATTCATAATTAAAATTTAAATATTTCTTGATTACAGATACTGAAGGCGTCTTACTCGGCGTATAACATGCTTCAACGCTAGGTATATTGCGACGAAAATAGTCTTAAGGGGTTAGATCTAGTCAGAATTATCAACAAATTGATTTTTCTTTTGCATTTTCATTTTTATCATGAAAATATTCTCTGCAAATTTCAAGTTAATCCGATGAATCATTTTCAAGATTTCCTAAAATTACTAAAGGTAATGTTCCTTGGTGCTCGTACCAACGCGCTGAACCAAACGAGAACACGTTTCTCATAATCAAAATTATATGGCTCAGGAATAGACGACTCAGTGTAAGTAATGAATTAACTAGTGTTTCTTAACATAAACTAAGTGTAAAACTTTAAACCTGTTTTTATCGAAACTAGTTTTCATACCACTGTAACTCGAAAATTACTCGACGGATTTGAATGAAATTCGTAAATATTATTCTAGGTATAAAAAACCATTTATCGAACAAAGGTTTTCATTTTGATGAAAACTTCAATTTTTATAAACAATATATATGCGCATGTTTTCTTGAAAATGCGTAAGTAAATGATCAGACTACCATTTTGTTAGTTTAAAAAAAAAGAAAGGGTTTTTATTAATTATTAAACTAATGATTTTTGTGTACTGGATTGATTTTAGATGAACCAGTAAAACGTTATAATGGTCTCCGCAAAGCACTATTTGTAGAACAGGGTTCAACAAATATGGCAATAACTCTGTCTACAATAAATATTTTGTTTTGACATTTTTGTCAAATAAAGTTAGAACATAACTTAGTATTATTTGTTTTATAAAATATTTAAAACTGCTGTACAAACAAAATTATTTTAAATAGCCATTTTTTCACGTCGCAGACTAGACCTAACCCCTTAAATCCCGAAGAACGATAGAGACTGGGGCAAACAAGGAAGAAAATGAAATCATATACGTTCTGCAACTGTCTTAGAGTATGTATTGTTTCACACTAGGTGCGAATAAGAATAAATTTTATTACAAACATTAATGATAGTTTATAACTTGCCTTCGATACAATGACTTCCTATGTCGTTTCTGAGTAGAAGTAAAAGTCTGCGAATAACGTTAGGAACGTACACAAAATGACTGTAGCAACTCCAAAAGCAGAACAAAGTATCTCTCGTTGTTTAAACATTTATTTTCCATTTTCCGTAGCAACATTCGCCATATTTGATTCCACGCAAAATGTTACTTTGTACCAGATTTTACAACGCAAATCATAGTACATAGAATAAGGTAGAATTACGGATCGCAAGAAGTATATTTTTTCTCACAAAATATAAATACGTAAGTAGTGTCGTCGCGTTCTCCATCATTACGATAAACGCATAGCTCGCGAACCGGAAGGGAAACCAACAGCAAGAGGGTTACTTTTCTGAAGTCAAACAAGAAACGTCGATAATCTACAGTCTTTTTCGATGTTCTCAGTGATACCTGAACCTTCGTTCAGTAAAGTCAGGACCGCGGAGACAAAATCCTCCTCCTGTTCGTATTTTCTCAAATTGCAATTCACAGCGTATAGTTCTAACTTCTTCTTTCCACGGTGATTTGGAATGTAATCGTAGCAGCACATTGTTGTGCGAGTTAGTTGTGGTCCGCATGACAGCCGTAAATTGAAACAAAAAATTCATTTGTAAAACATCGAGATTTTTGTGCTGCTTGATACTAATGCGTACGAAAAAATTATAAAAGTGTTTCTATAATAGATAATGGATATACTAAGATACGTGCTTGTACTTCTGACTTTGTGTGGCTGTTTGCGACCAGCTTCTTGGACATCTCGGCCCAAGAAGCTTTTGTACTGTATGTATACGGTTGCTTTGTTCCTCGTGTCGCACGGTTTCTTGTTAACTCTACTCTTAGACATTGTTTTTAACGTTGAAAATCAAGACGATTTCACCGATAACTTTTATATAACGATCGAGATCATTGGATGTTGCTGGAAAATGAGTGACTTACTAATGAATATTGAAAATTTTGTAAATTTGATTCGCATACTTC
>NW_026534344.1:6938608-7054523 GCF_026225885.1 Hylaeus anthracinus | reverse complement strand
ATGGTACATATACAATTTTGCAAACATAAATATTTAAAGGAAAATAATGCTGAACATTCTAAATTTTGCTCAAGTTTGGCTTCAGTAGACTATTTTCTACGTTTCGTTTTTACCATGATATTAGCAACAGGTTTATCGTTTATGTAATTCTTTCATTATTCAAAACGAAACAAAGCTCTTTAAGTATACAATGTAATAAATTATGCAATTTAAACAATATCATCATAAGATTGTCGCGTGTAAACATTTGAAATCGTGAAACCGGCACGTGTGTTGTTTGAGGTTAAGAATACTATATCAGCGGTAGAAAGTACGAACGTATTTATATCAATATTGGTACTCACGTCTATAACAGCATCCGAAATTAAGATGTTACTCGATAATACTTGACACTATCACTGACAACACACAACATTTATCACACAATTAGAAGAAAACTGCGCATAACACAGAAACGTCAAATGCAACAAGTGATGAACAGAGCGCGGGAAACAGTTTAACCTGCTTTGCAAACTCTCCGACAGAGTACCATCGATTCGATAATATCGATTTACATGAAATTGTAAATCAATCGATAGTGCACTCGAATGCAGCGAAGCGCGGTGCGCTATTGTCAGCAGATTGTCAGTGTTTCGTGGATTTATTTAATTATACAAGTAATATTCATAGTGTAACTGTTTGAACCAGTCTTATTCACTTGTTTTCGGAGAATGTTTTGTTCTTTTTAATTCGAGTAAAAGTTAATAAAGATATTCTTTGTACTCCGAAAGCTACACTAAAGTAGAGAATTGGAAATAAAGTTAGAAATTATTGTTTCAAGATCAACCAAGACCGTAGATAAATACAAAATTATTTGTACCATTGAAATTACATATTAATTTCTAATATTTTAATTATTAGTTATTCATAATCACGAAGGACGATGTACAAGCTTTTCTTTAGCTTGTAAACGTTTAGAATGTATCAAAAATAATATAACAGTTAACAAAGAAATGTTAAATATAGAAATGAGCATAATTAAAACATTAGAGACTTATATTAATGACAGAGGGTGTCGTTAAAACAAATTTAGAAATCTGAAATTGTCCACAGTGTTTTCGTATGTAATACGAAAATAAAGTAAACGTGCTCCCTGAAACAATTCGTCTGTAGCTATTAAAGTAATTTGACCTCCAATGTTTTTGAAGGTATTCACTCGTTACGGTTTACGTGTTTCACTCGTACAAAGGGAGAATGGTTTTAGATGCTTCAACTCTCGTACTTTACCGTTGTATATTTAATTGCATAAACGCAGACACAAAGTCCAATTATTCTTTCTTTTTATAAATAAGACCTTATATACCTATAACACATTATGGAATGCATATTTTACCTCTGAATGAATTTATTCGAATTCAATTATTCCCTTCGTCGAGATTTGCTGAGCTATGCAAAATGTTTTAATCACTTCTCGTTTATGAAACGGTCCGAGTCCTTCACAGTCCCCACTGTTAATGACGACCTAATGCAATTTTGTTATTATTACGAAGAATCTCATTTTAACGTTTAAGACGAGTCCAATTCATTACTTTGTAATTCTTAATTAAATTTCTTAATTAAATTTATTGTTTCATTCAATGCGTGTAACATTTAGACATATTCTTCCAACGTAATTTCTAATTATCGTCTTCCTTTTAAGTTTGATTAAAAATTGCAATTTCGCCAGGCACACGCTTACCTTTCGAAACCTTTCATTAATCACTTCGAAGTTAACGGTACTTGGAACTTGCATACATCAAAGATGCTCGAAACTTCCTCGAGACTCACTTCAAAGCCGGAAATCCCCGTCATTCTCGTAACGCGATCGACAAAAAGCTATTCCATCCGAAGCGAAGAAATTTGTTTCGTCAATTTCGAAGCGAATTAAACCTTCGGTCAGGATTCGCCCCGTGGCTCTTATTTTTTTCCACGCAGACGACATAAAAGGGACGCGAGGGGTCCATTATTTCACTATAATACCGAGAGTCGCGCTCCACGTCGAGCAAACTGCGGTAGATATTGTCCACGAAGGGGGATAATAAAGCCATAAATCCAATTTTGTTGCTAGACTGTACGGAAAAGAAAGCCGGTAAGGATGGCCGGCGTCTCCGCGGTGAGAATACAACGAAGCGAAAATCGGTAAGAGGAACTCGAACGAAACCGGAAACGAAGCAAGAAAAATACAGAAGAAGGTAGTTTACGTTTGACTGCTCCGGGACAAACATGCGCGGTGACTAATCAATATCATCGGTCTTATCTGGGTCAATAGGTTATCGGGCATTTACTCTTTGATTCTCATCAGGATTTGTTTGTCCACTTCATTACCCTCTCTTCGTGCTTTCTTTCTTTGTGCTTGCCTTTCTTGTTCCTGCAAAGTGGACAAACGATGACTCGAACATAGATATCGATCCTCCTTGTCGCATTCACGATTATTTCAGTGGAGTAGACGTATTTTAAATTAGCATTGTTCGAAATGAAAGAGGATTCATAGAAGCGATGAAGACAATTTTTAATTTTAGTGAAATATGAATAATTTAGACGTTTGTTCCTGAAAGTTTTGGTCCTGATTAGGTTCAATCACTTCTCTGAATAGCAACATTTCCTTTAAATATAAACACACAATGCAATGCAGTTTCACAAATTTAAATATTTAAAGGAAAATAATTCGAAATCAATTTCTGTTTCCGGATAAGCTTATTAGTTTTGAAATATATAATTCTATAATCGAAATTCTAAACTTTCTTTCTCGAATAATCGACTAAATGTTGTCTAATTTGTATTAGTTACTCAACATTCTTGTGCAGATAAGAATTTTGCCCATCTGTGATATCTAAACGCGGACGATATAAATATTTCGTAAGTTCTAATTGAAAATTTTGAACTAAGATATGTGCGCGAGAAGCACCAACGTGGAACACATTACGAAACTCGCTGTTAACCGCCCTGGGATAGTAAGATTCATTTCAAAACTCGTTCAAAAGTAATCGTGCTTCGTCTAAGCGTATTTGATTAACCCAGAGTAACAGTACGTAAACCTACATCTGAACTTAAGAGATGTTCGCCAGTCTACTTTGTAGTTTAACGTGGAAAACTGTAAGTGTGCTCGGTGCACGGAGTCGGCAGTTAAATGTCGTGTGCATAATCTATTCGTTAAGTAGCGAATTTAGTTAAGTTTCGTAAGTTTCACTGCGCGTAAACATAACTATCTGGCGGGCGAGTGAGTTGGAAGCGGGAAATTTAGTCAAGCTGAAATAAAGCGATTGTATTCAGTGCAATGAACTACAGCCACGTTAACTTTTCGTGATTTCCAAGAGTAAAAGCATCTGAGCGTTTATTACGTGAATCTCGTTATACAAAATGGTTTATTATACACGTATAATTTTCAGCAGTCCAACGATTTTCCATCGTGGTGCGATACAGCGATGGAAACTTTGGCATTAATCCATTTAATCCTATTTCGTCTGATATCAACGATATACGAGGAGTAGCAAAGGATTAATTATGAGCCCTATTACGCCTGATGCTTTAAGTAAAGTAATACGAAGGCAAATTTTAACCTAATATTAGAGGCTTAATTATCAGTTAAGAGGCTTCGCTATCAGTTTGCGTGTCATTTTTTAATTACAATAGAATGTTAGAATTTTTTTAAGTTTTATACTTCACTCACAATCAGCAGAAATTATCATGTTCGATTTTTCCTTGGCCCCTTTTACTGGGAGTATTAGCTGTATTTGCTAAAGTACACGTTCATCTTTCTTATTGAATGCTCTCATATAACTTGAATGACCATTACTCTCTAATTGAAGTTCTCATTTATTTTTTCAACCTTCTCAGATTATACATTTGTTCTTGTCGTTGCGATTAAGAAAGTAATATAACATGAAGAATAAAACGTCTATAATGAATAAAAATAAAACGAAACATACACGTTTGAAATTGGTATTGTGTATTATTCAGATACAAGACAATATGCTTGCCTCTCGTTTACAAATATTTTATTAATCAGATATTCATTAATCCTCCCTGTTTGAATTAAACAAGTTGTCGGATTATTAAGGTGTAGCAATGTTTTTAATCCTCCGCATTTTTGCATGAAAAATTGATACTCTTTCCGGAATAATATCAACGGTCCTTTAGGGAAGTTAGCGTTATACGTACTGACAACCAAACATAAAAGAAAGTTCGAAATTGCTGTAAGGATGATACCATAATAAAGTCTGTTGAAATCCATTAATTAATTCTGCCTTCCATAGTTACGGAAACTTATTGAAGTAGCACGATTTCTGTACGTTCAGCTTCATTCTTGAATTTACGTGACCGCATCTCAGTCTCGGATAAGAATATTGCAAAAAGTTTCTCGAAAGCAACCATTTCGTAACAAAGTTTTTATTAATGTTTCAACGAACAACTCCTATTATTAAATTTAATATGAATATAAATAGTATAAACAGCCTCGTGAGAGAAACGTTAATTATCATACGTATCAGTAAAATGAAATTCTGGTTAGTATTCTCAACAGTAACATGGTGATCAATTATATTTTGATTTAAATTATTGAAATTTAAATGAGGAAACCCCTGTGACGTTATTATTGATATTACTTTATATCATCTCTCTTTTATTATAAACATGTTCTTTAATCCTTTTTGTGATTATATTACTCATATAATTTATATTAATAAATTATAGCTGTGATAAACTGGAAACGTATCTCGCACGGGCTTGTATACACTGTATTAATAGTAAATTTAAAATTGAGAATTGTAAGAGTAATTGTAAGAATTGTATTTAGAATTGTAATTTTTAAAAAACTTCGTTGCGCGAATGGAAACTTTGCCGGGGCTGTTTATTCATGGATCAATCACTGGTACGGACCGCCAACATCCGCGCGATTTTCAATCAACGTTTTCAATTACTAATGAGACCTTCAATCAGAGGGATTTACTCCTGTGAAATCGGCTTAAGAATGTCTGCATCGAAGTATCGATTATTTGCTGACAAGGGATTTCAATTGTTGGTATTAAATCTACCGTCAAATATTGAATTTTCGTGGCACATACGGCGACGAAAACATTCCATTAACAACTGGACAACGGATATGATCATCGGTATTGTTACCAATAGCTCGATCTTAACGTTTAGGCTATTAGATTTACGCTTTTTCACTTTCAGCTTTCTAATACAGAACAACCAAAATAATAACACGTTGATCTATTATTAGAATGTTTTTTAGGCGTACAAATTATTCGGTCACGACAACGTGGCGCTAATAATTTAGTATTTCTATGATTTCTGTTGAAAACTCATTTTCTTTGGTTACTTTCTTTAGTTTGTAGTCATTCTGGGAATATGTTTCATATCCACTGCCGCTTTTATATCGCTATTCATTTCTGTGTTTCTCCATAAAGTTCCTGCGTTGCATTCATTTGATCGAAAGTCAGGGAGATGCTTTATTTGCATGATTTCTACCTTATCCGTTTATTCAGATTTTTCTCATTACCGTTGGTACTCACGTATATTATTTGCTTTAGATTGATTCGATATCCGTCCAGGATATGTTTTTTGTCTTTTTACAATTAGATCCATATTAATCAAGATGAAATGTGTGGGCGTGTAGGTGTGCATGTTTCCATATATGTTAGCAAGAATTGAATACTCTTAGTAAAGAATGTTTTATAACCAATATCGTCAATATTAACATTATGTTGTGTAACCATTTGTTATATACTGTGGGCTTACAATAATCGACGAACATGCGTAATCTACAATTTTTAGGATACATCTGTTTTCTGATGTGGACCTAAAACATATGAAGCTAAAACATCGATTACAAATAGGGTGTTTCGTTTAAAGTCGATTAATTTAATATCTCACGAGGGGGTGAAGCTATCAAAGAAATATTTTTATAAAATTTCTTTGGTTCAAAAATTATATGCAGTAAATAATTTTATTGTGAGTTAAATGATGTGGGAGATGAAATAGGAAAATTAATTTTATTTATTATATCTTTCCCGCTGCTTAACTTACAAGAAAATTATTCACTCCATATAATGTCCTCTTTGTACCAAATAACTTCTGTGAAAACATTTTTTTGATAGATTCGTCTTTTCACGCGATATTCAACCAGTCCGCTTTAAACGAAACTGAACATTTCGAGTAAATATCAACGATATTTAAAATAGCAACGAATTGATTGATGTATCGACATTTTTACTCTTGTAGTTCGGTCGTTTGTACTGCCATAAATAAAACTTTAACCGAGTTGCGGTGCATATTATGCATGTCGCTATAGCGGTGCCATGAGAGTGCAAAGGGTTAATATGTTCTAAAACTTCGTCAGGATCGCCCACTATACCCGATATTTATGGTGTCACTATTCATGTTTTTTGCACTGGTATGCCACGACTTTTAAAAAATTCTAATACGCTTTATAATATCTCGGTACTGTATCATTGATTTTCCATGAGCTTCGTGATAGTACACCAGTAACGCTGAATGAGGTGGCTGATTTTCAATGGTCCACAACTACGCGAAATACCGCATTCTCTTAAGAGATTCGACATTAAGCCTGTATTCAAATTTCATCAGTCACGCAGCTATATTTCAGCCGTAATGTCTTCCAAAGTTCGTTCAGACGAAGTTTCGCTAAGTGAAGGAGTCGTTTTAGTTTCATTACGATTTGAATCAATTATAACGCGAGAAACTTAATGGAAAATGTATCGTATCCTAGAAATCATAAATACTTGTTGATATTTATTTTCGACGACGAAAGCTTGCTAGCGTTAATAATAAACCTGGTTTTCACACAGAATTATTTTTTAAAGCTGCCTTTAAAATAAAATCAAAGATGAAAATGGAAATTTGAAATTTGAATGATAGATGAATTTAACAAAACATAAGAAGGTAAACTAAAATAACGAAGTAAAAACAAATTTGATATGCATATTTGCACAAGAATAAATTTGAAAACGTCACGACATACACGTTATATCTAAATCTCAAAAAGAGCGAAGAAGTCACGGCCGTATTGTAATCCCTGTCAGTATTACAAACAAAAACATTGTCCAGTATTACTTATTTCTGTAAACAGAACGCGAAATTGTTCGAAAGGAATTTCATTTAAACAACAGTTTGTTTAGTACAGGAGATTTTTAATTCAGTAAAACAAAAATTCTTTTAAAGAAGAATATATAAATAAAAATACTATGTTACATTGTTATTTTTACCTATTAGTTATCACTTTAATTCTCGCGTACTATTTACGTCCCTTTGTCCCAAAGCAGAAATTGAAATTTGAATAATTCTCTTAATATGTGCAATATACATAAAATCTACCGACGTGTACGAACGTGTGTATCAGAGAAATATGCTTCAATTAGTGCCAGTCAGATTTATTAAAACTGAATATTTTGTCACAACATGGTTAAAAGCTGAAGTCCTATTTTAGATCGAATTGACGAATCGCCCGGTACAAAAGAGTCAAATGAAGCCTGTTAAACTCTACATGACTTTTAAACTACAATGCTGAATGCAAATTGACATACGCTGTCAAGCGATAACAGGAAACGTTAGTAGGCAATAAAACGGATGGAAATCAGAGTGTTTACATGTAGTGATGTAAATGAATCAATGCTATCGCTACCGTTACATACCAAGTTTGAAATGTTCATCAATGAGTTCATGGACTATACCAGATTATAATTTACAGAGTGGTATCGATAGTATCAAATCGATATCATTCCCATCACTATTCTACAGAGCTGTTCCACGATATAATCGTATCGATGAAAAGTTATCATGCAAACTGTTGCTTGTTTACAAATGCTTTCTTCTATAAAATCTTTTCCACTTACACGTTGCAGGAAGTGTTTAAAATTGACATCTTCATTAAACTGACAAGGAACGCATTCTTAATAATCTCATTAAGTTTCGTAAAGCATTAACATGATATTTTTCTTCGTATGTTTTGAAGCTTTTCATTAATGTTGAGTAATTTGAATCTGTTACAAATAATATTTTTCAAGAATCTATTAATTTGTTTATCTTTTAACCTGCGTAATTTTTAATCTTTTAACGACATCATCCCATTTCTGTCTACAGACTGGTTTGTTCGTCCAGTACCTTCCACATTTAAAATGTTTCAGAATTTTATCCGATTTTTTTTCTAATTCTGTCCCACTGTTCAAGCCTTCAAATACAACACTCTGAAACAAATGGAGTACGTGACCTGAATAACGGAAATAGAGTTTGTTGTTCACTTGATCGCGTATACTGTATTTTTTACAGAGAGGTAGATTCTATACCTTCTTTCAAACAATTCGATTTTCACCGTGGTGAAAAAAAAATCACTCAACGACGTGTAGGCTCTCGTTCGAAATAACACGTTGTCGAGAGTACAGCAATTGTACTTCTTGTAAAACGGTGCGTGTGGTACAAATCCGCTTGTCCGAGAGTTGTTTCAAATACAGCATGGTTGTGTACATGACATGGTTATGTTCCGAGAATAAGAGTAACATTATTCATGATATTCTGCGAGATTATCTGTATTCTATGAATAATTATTTCTAGGTATGGTTTCAAACGTAGGAAACGCTTCTGTTTCATTTGTAATGTCCGAAGATAATTAAAAATACATATTCCCTTGCGCGGAGCCTAACAAACAAACAAATGTGCACACATTTAAAATCTCAATAGAGCAAGATTACGTCTTGTGAAGTAATTTACATAAAAAATGTATAAGTTAATAAAATGGTTACTCCTCGTAACCTACATTGAACTTTGTGAAATATGTAGTCTACATTGCGCTATGTATGCGTTTTAATAACAATATTTTTTTAACACACGTAGCCAAAATTGTAACCATGAATTAAGCTGATGGTTGTTAATTTTTACCCGTGTTGTGTTTAATCAGATCGTTCCTCCCATTATTCGTTCCGACCGAAGTAAATTCCTGCGGATATCATTTATTTTTCAATTACTTAGGCGAAGCAATTTTCGTTCGTCGCAATTTTTCCCGACACTGCTTATCCAATTTTACACGGAGCGCTGTAGCTGAAAATTCTTGACATACATCCTTTTTTTCATTCACTTAAGTGAGTTATTAAAAAAAAAAAAATCATTTCGAAAGTGTATTTAGTATATTAAATATATTTAACTGGCCGAGATGTATTTTAGAAGTTACAAATATATGCTTTAAGCACTTTAATTAATTATGTTCAGGTAATTATTATATTGTCATATATAAAAAAATACATCCAAAATATATCTAAGAAAAATATTCTGATTCGAATAGTGACCCGAAAGCAAGTCTTCACGGTATATGGAAAAAGTTTCGCATATAATTTATATTTGAACGAACAAGGACCCGTTATTAGCTTGTACCAAAAACCTCGGCACGCTTTGTACGAACAGTGCTTCCAAGGTTCATTTTAAAATTACCGCAGCTGTAAATTAAGATCACCCCAAAGGAGTTGTCATGTTTCTAGTGGTGGAATATATGAATATTTTTTATAGCCACGGCAAATGAGGCGTTGCATTTACATGGCTCGGTGGCTCGATTATAAAATACGCTTCTTTGAAGTCCCTGCCCTAGAAGGTGTAATGCACGGAAATATACCGTGCTCAACTAAGCATACGCTCCGGTTCTACAGAGACGATAATTTACTATCATGGCTTATTGAGCCCTAATGGGAGTAAGAGTTATAATCTACTTTCGCACTGTGACTCTCTGCTATCACGGTTCACGCCGCTACGCAGCTCAACTTCCTTTCAATACGCCGGAAGCATTGTCAGGATTTGTATCGATAAGGGAAACCTACATTACACCACTGGATTAGTTCTGCATATCATTCTTACACGAGTATATATTTCATTGATGAATAATTGGCAGGTATTATGAGTAATTGGTCGAAAAACGATTTTATTTAATACATTTTACAGAATTTTACCTCGATTATAATATAGAGTAATATTCTGTTTTATACATACAATCAGTCCCATAAGTATTCGTACCCTCTATATTTATTGAAAAAAATTTGTCTAATTTAAATGAATGCTTCATGTTTCCAAATAAATTTGGAATATAGAGCAATATTAAAAACGTCAATATCACGATATGTCTGTACTATCAGCCTCTACGAAGTTGTCGTGTCCCTTTTCTGTTGGGAAATTCATGAAATATTGCATCATTTTTCGAACTGAAAGCATAGGACACCGAAGCTGCGATTTCTCTTACACGAGGAAAATCGACTACCACTATGATTCGTTGCGATGGAAGTAGATCGATATCTAATATTCGAATTGAAGTCAGAGTCGTAGATGATGGCACGTATTACAATAATGGTGGGTGCTGAACCTGACACAGCGAAGCTGTAATACAATGGTGCTGTCCAGTCGTAAGAGAATGATAGAACACAAATGCAATGGACCATGAAATGGTTAGTTAGTTTCTAACAACGGGGCGCGCGGCCGCAGATGGTCCAATCTGAACTTAAACGTACTTACACGGAGTACGACAGCTCTCAAGAGAAATTGAATGGCTGCAAGGACAGCTTGCTGGGACAAACAACGGGGAAGGTATTGTTACATAAATCCTCCTTTGAATGTGGATGCAGGACATTAACATATTTTCCGTAATTGTTCAATGATGTTTAAAACTCTTTTCAGCTCTTATCAGCTCTTTTGGAACTTCCTGCAGAATTTCTAACTACTGTCTTTTTTCAACTTGCCAAGCGATGAAAATTTATATAAATACTTCAGACAACTTAAAACATGTCTCTTTTACAGAAATTCTCGGAGTACCACAGTTGGGACTGTAATGGGATGGAAGACATATGGAGAGTCCGAGGTACGTGTAGTTTACGACAATGCAGTTATGAGAGAGTTATGCCTGCGACTTTTTCAAACTGGTTCAAGTTTCTACGATTTTCGAGGTACAACATTAACCGACCTCATAGCGGTAAGTACCCTGCTGTGCTTTTTTTTTTATATTCTCGTTTTTGCGCCATATTTGGAACGATTATTTTCATTCCTGAGGGTGAGTCTCTCACGAAAAATTTCTTTTCAAAGAGATTACATACAAAGGACTGGGGAATGTCTCTGTTATGTCACCCACGCCACTTTGAATACGGTGCATTGTAGCAGTCTGCTGTATCGCGACACCATTACGCCGTCCAAGTAAAACAAAAGATATCCCCTCAATTGTTCATTTCCATTTCGCTGCAGGACAGGTACATGAAATGAACAGTAGCTGCTAATAATACGTACAGATGAAATGCAAGGATTTAATCGTTTGTTCTTGTTTTTTCCATTACACTTTGTCGGAGCTTGATACACTTCGAACTGACGTAAATTTATTACACTTCTACAAAGTGCTCATGCAAATGTTATGTTTCCGTATTAGAAAAATTATTGACACTTTTAAACGACTTAGCAGAAGTTCTTTACCATTAAAATGACCGATAAAAATGTTCGTTTCCTACGATATTAGGAATCGATTGGTTTGAAAGGCTTACTTCTTGTTACGTTTCTTTAGATCGGTGAGCATGTTCAGGATCCAACTGCAAGCGTGCTTTCTTCAATCGCTTCGTTAAATGTAGCTTTTTCCTAAGCTTTCTAGCAGCCAGTCTAGTTCTTACGATTTGACTACATACCACATACTATAGGGTACATCTAGTTCACGCTTCAATTCATCTGAAATCAGATGTCCATTTAAAAGAAATATTCGCCCGGAAATTCGATCATGTCTAATTATACACTGTTTTCTATCGACCAGTTTATTTGCTTCAAACTTCCTACCCCTGCACGTTTTTGTAACTGCGTTGTCACGGTTGATTGATTAAATTGAACTTTTGATGCAATCGTTCGTATAAAAAAGCTTTTTGCAGCTAACGTGACGCAGTACATGTTTCACAGATCATCAATTCGATACTATTGTTCATTTTGCACTTCCTATCTTTCTAGCGTTTGGCCATTGTATTACACGATACTGCATTCAAACGCGAATTTGATTTAGTTTGTGGAGTAGTACAGCTTTGTTGCGACACCCGATTGTGGGCGTTGAATACCTAGCCAACAATCAGAAAGCAATATTCTCTCAATAGTCATCTGTAAATTTTAGATTAAATTTTCATATTTGCTATTTTACCTATAACGCGTTATGCAAGTTTCTAAATTATTATATTTTCTACTAAAAAGGACCAAAATTACGGTCGAACGCGTTATACTTAATATTAAGCTCGCATACATTAAAATGAATCTTCATAACTCATGTTAACTGATAACATTTAAAATACGCGATGCAAAGAACATTAACAGTTGCGTTTATTAATAATAGATGAAATCTAATCGTAAATTTCACTTGTCGCGCTGATGCGAATGTCGTCCGAAAACCACGGAGTTATATGGTATTATAATCAGCGTAGAAAAGAGTACAGTTTGAAACACATTTTAAAAGCACGTGAAATACGTTTATCGTATAAATATACTCCTCTCCGTCGTTACGGCGCGACGGTGTCGTTCAACTCCCGGCAAATTTTCCAAAAAATTTGCACTTCAACGAAAGTTTAATACAGTTGAAACGAAGTTTATACCCTGGCTGGGGGGGGGGTGACGCTATTGTCGATGTAAAAGATACAGTTTACTTGAGGAGGATAGGTTGTTCGCAAACAATAAAAAGCACCCGTTAACCACTCGTTTACAGGCCGACGCAATTGTTGGGGCTGTTTCCCTACATCACGAGGGCCAACACGAGGATAAGCCCTAGTCTTTCCGCGAGGTGTACACCCGCATGTAAATTCCCGCATTATTCTGGACTATACGTGTATTCAGGGCCGTGACAAGGTAGGTGTACGTGCTTTTGGATTTTATCTAGCGACCCTTAAATGTAACAAAAATTCGCTGCTGCTTTTGGGGTGAAATATTATAATAATGATGGAAATGAGCAAGAGCTTCTGAGTGAAATTGAAAGGCTCGAACAGAAAATCAATAAATGTGTTACTTGATACAGAGGTTTAAATACTTTTTTAGTATAAGGTATGAGCGCATTGTATCCACATGGTGAAATCACACATGAAATATTTGTGATCATGTCAGTTATAGTAGCTTCATGTGAAGAAGTGTGAATCTAATCAAACTTATCTCACGTGCTGAAAGCTATTTTCCAGTTTAGTAATATTGCCAATAGAAAATGGTAAGAAATATTAATTTTTGATAATATTATGAGAAATTTCGTTCTTATTGAAGCAAGTATATTTATTTAAAATGTTGTAAAAGTAATCAAACCATTCTGCATTTTAATGTGAATATTAACGAACGAGTAGTATTAACAAAATGACTCTAAATATGGGCAGAGCGTAAATGTTTGATTTAGCATTATATTTGAAAATGTATCATTTGGAGACCATGAGAGCAAAATCTGAGCAAAAGGGCTCCGTAGTCCATCGTTGTCTCGGACTATAAGGTCCCTAAGCACGGCCCTGCGTATAAGTATACATTCTTGTACTGTCTTTCCCTTCTTTATTATTCTACGCGACGTTTCCGAATGGGAACAGTGCTTTCGTCAATTTCCTTTTCGTATCTCATCACTAACACGTAAGCCACGTGCGTAACCCTCATCATTTCAGTGGATCGGAAGGGAGGGTAAAAATGTGCACGAATGTCTCCTAGGGTTATTTGCGGTGATCCACCGTGTCTGGTCACCCTCACCTCCAGAACTCACCCTTTGGATAGCCCTTTTGTTTCTGAACGAAAACGGCACAGTTGGCGATACAATGAACACCCGTGTACTTTTAGTATTTCTTAAAAATATCATTCTGTATACAAATGTTGTGTATACCAATGTATTAGTAATCTAACCTCTTCTATACCATTTAATCTGGGGCTACGTGTGCCATAGGCAGGTATAAAGTCCTTTGAGAGACACAGATCAGGAAGAAAATATATAGGTGAACTTTACCTGTGTTCGAAGCTTCATCAAAATCGGCGTGTAACAGATGGGCGATGTTCCTTGTTAGTTTAACGAGTATTAATACCTCATCGATCTTGTTTCTACATAGACGTCTTATGATGCATTTGAATTCTCACTTCAGGCCTTTGCCACGACCACAATCAATAGATCCGCACTTTGGTTGATCAGTGAGGCCATAATAGTTTCACACTTTGCCCCTTTGGCACGGTCATTATAGTTTCACACTTCGTCTCTTCGGGACGATACTAAGTTTCGGACTTTGAATTGTATTCATTCATCAACCACGGCACTCCTTTGTAGCGGTCCTGTAATTAATTACAGTCCAGTTAGGTGTTGCGTATTATTTATATACAATTATAGAGCCGTGTTTTAAATAGGATCAAACAGAAATTAGCTAGAGAACAAATCGTAAGAATTTCTTTTTTTGTCGTGACATTGAAAATAATATAACATATTTGTTAATGTGTATAAAATATTATTACATAAAATATTCTACAATTAGAGATATAATTTTAAATTATATTAACCCCTTGACATACAAATACAACGGAACTTGATGCGTCCAAAAAATACTATTTAATTTCGCTCAACTGAGCAATGGTGTGCTGCGACTGAAAATTAAAGAATTTCTGCAGATTAAAGAAATTGCTTTCGACCGACGAGGAAAATTTTGCCGAAATAATGCAGGAACTGTGGGATTTAAATTCATTAGCGAAAAATATTTGGCCCGCCGCAGCGCGCAGTAGATTACCAAGGGACGAGTTATGAATTAGTACTACGTGTTATAAATTATTTCGTGGCTTTAAGACGGTTACTTCTGCCTGAGCGATCTGTAGTCGCGATTAATCGTTGCTGGCCGAAATATTTCATGGCATGTACCTCGATGGCGTTTTCCGATTTTCCGTAGGAACACGTAAGTGCACGTACCTTTCGGAGAGGAAGATGTTTCACGGTTCATTTGCTTGTACGTAACGCTCTTGGAGGAAATGAACGATCGTTTCGGCTGGCTGTGCTTGCAAATTCGTTCAATGAGAAAGGTGAGATATAGTCTGAGCATTTCATATTAACCCGAGAGACGTTTGTAATATAGTTTCATTCGTAGAAATGTGAAACGGAACTACGTACGTGTAAGAGTAGGATTCGGTAGACTTATAACGTAAAACTGCAAATATGAATAGAATGAGAACACTTGCAGTGTTAAGTTATAGATATGAATAGGATTCGTTACAGTTATGTCTACTTCAGAATGTTAAATGGTTTTTACTCGTGTATGGCTCGTAAAATATTGACTTCTATATTTTAAATGACTCGAGTAGTCTTAGTATTGTATCTAAAGACACTGCGCAATTTATCGCAGATTATTAGATTCACAAAGATGTAGTAGTAATAAAAATAGCTATTGAATTTGTCCTTTCGACATTTTTCAATCAGCGTGAATGTGTAAAATACGATACACGTGTAAATATCTTTTGAATTTATAGAACAGACTATTTCATTTCAGACTCTTCTTAGCTCGACTTTAGATATTTTCTAAAGTTCACATCCACGCAGGTGTGACTATAAAATGAAAGCTAATTACTGTGATTCTATATTTAATACTTCCAGTGATGAGTCGTGAAAGTAATTTTCATAAAAATCGATTAAAGCTGTGCAACTTTGATCGTCCATATAAAGCATTTTCAAATATGTCAAAATATTGAATAAAAATCGCCTATATTTTCGCGCGGATCGCAACGTATTTCAGTTCGAATAAAATCCCCGCTACATCGCCTGCAATCGTGTTTGATTCCGCGTGGAATGACCCATATGTTTGTGACTCCCGTTGAATAGGATTTGATTCATCTGTGGTTAGTAAAGCTTCATGCACCTAGCGAAACGCCACGAATATTAGCGGCGTAAGATTTATAGGAGTTGTTATGTTCGATTCTGGTAATTGTTACAGAGAGAACGGCAGAATGATTGCACGGATGGCAAGACGTGTGAAATCGTAACGCGACACGTGTTGACATGACGTGCTTGTCGTTTCGTTCACGTAGCAAGAGATCGGCCAGCTATTAACGGCTATGCGCGCTAAACGCATGCAAGTGATGGACACTGATTCAATATGCGATTGACGTGGATCGAATGATTCAGTGACAGTAAACCTTCCTACCGAAATTCCACGTCGATAATGCTTGTCCGCGGCTCGGGAATGAAAATTAAATTAAAAGCTAGCAGTTGGCCGGGCACAGCGCGGTATTAACCACTGATTACACGGAACACCGAGTTTACATAAAAACATTATTGCCGTGATTGAATTTCGATGGGAAGAATCGGAACAAATGCTGTTGTATTGTATGTATGATTTATCCTTGAATATCTCGTACTGAATATCTTGAACAGAGAATATTGAACATTGTGTGAAAAAATATCAGTTACGAAAACTTGTTCATACTTAAGCCTATCAGCTGCCAAGTTGATCAAATTTATGGAAAGATGTGTAGGTAAAGTTAACATTGTAGATACTGTCGTAACATCGTTTACTAAAACATAATTGAAGCTGAGCAAGTTATATAAAGTGAAATGTTTGTCAGATTTGGCTTTTGAGTGTTTTACTTATTCGCAAATCTTAAATATTAATTTTATTACACCACGACATGAATATGTAATACACGATATTAAAATAAATATTTTAGTGTTAGATAATTGAAAGTATAAATCGCCTCTTGCTTTACTCCACTATTAAAAGTAAAAGTTGCATAATGAATTTAAATATAGGATGTTGTACCATACATAAAATAGGTCATTTAATTAAATTGTTTTCAATTGTGATCAGACATGGATTGAGTTGCTCGTATTTCCGAAAATACTTTTATATTTTTCATAACAATAGGTGAAAAATCTTAAATTCCTTTCAGAAATATTTTCGAATAAACAATTACCGTTTTGCCGGTGAATAATTCATGCGTTCAACTTCATGCCGTACAATACGTACCAATTTGCTACACGTAGCACTCACGGAACGTATGCATGCGTGAAAGAATCAATATCCACAGACTGGTGGGTCTCGTATTCCGCAACGTGTCTATTGACATTAGTGATAAACGTAACGTGGAAAGCTTTGAACGAATTCGGTGAATCTCGTGGGAGTTCATGCCAGTTAGGCAGGCAATTTTCCCAGTCCTTTGCGCCACATTCGTGTTTCAGGAGCACTGCGAAAGGAAATGTGTTTTGGCAGAATTTCAGAGATTCCCCTTGCAGCTGCGGCCAGCCTCGCACTTTGTTATAATTTGAATCACGGATACAGTCCGTTGTCTTCTAACACCATACCTGGACAGATTTTACGTTCGTATGCGTTGATTGTAAAATCAGTTACATATTAAAGACACCTAGTGTAGTTCATTTTATTTACGTTTTGTTATTTTCCATATAATACATGTAACTTTTTGTTTGTACTAGATGCTTCAAACTCTCTGGCGGTTCGACCCTTAGTACCGAGTTATCTATCAATTATCTAATCAAATGAGGAATTCATAAAAATTTCTGTTTCTGTTGTTCCTTTTTGCTGAACGTATATTGTTTCTTGAAAAACCGAATGCCACGCTAGTTGTTATAGATCATTTTCTGAACTGATACGCGTTGGAGAAAATTGTTTAAACATTTCCTGCGACCAACGTTTCGAGTCCTGTGCTACAGGGTACACCTTGGCTCAACGTCGTTATGATTACGGAGAAAAGTCTAACCGGTTCCTGGAAATGTTTTCACAATAGCTATAGCACGCGGCATTACATCCTAGCTGCATTTCCATAGCTACAATTTCTCGTTCACCTTCCCTTCTCATTCGTCTCTACGTACAACCTCTTTCATCCGTATTTGGTATTCGTATTACATGTCGTGTGCGGTATATCCATAAGCGTAGAACTAGGAATCACGTTGGCTTACCTCGGTTTCCTTCGAGATACCACGGCTTACTCCGAGACCAATGCATATGCACACGGCGCATTGTTTCCCAGTATAAAATAACTTTCACAATTACGAACACAGAAATAAAAGGCATATTGCTACGAACGGGATATTAACCTCGCAGCTCCACATTTATAATCAGTTTTCTCTTTTTGTTACATCAGTTGACGAACCTGTCTGGTCAAATTATTTGCATTACTTAGAAAAATGTGAAAAGACAGTGTATTATTTTGTTACACTAGTTGAATTCATATTTGTTCCTTTTGTGTTCCTTGCTCGACATTTTTCTATTGTAAAAAGTAGGTAGTTTAAAATATACAGATATTTTAAATAACATCAAGTATAAGTACAGACATTATGGTTGAATTTTTAAATAAATTCTATTTGGCAGATCATAAATTCGGTGTTCCAAGCGTTGTTCTGTCGAAACTGTATACGTAATCATTGGTATTTTCGTAACTATGATTTCAACTAACGATACGTGAAACATTAATAAATCATTTCTAATTACGAAACACAATTTGTAATGAGTTACTTGTATCCGTATGTTTAACTAGAATGCTGGATTAAATTAATTGGAACAGCACTACATAATAATGACATTTGTAACAATGAGCACGGTTTAGCAAGCAAAATGTTATGAAAATGTAAATCATGGTAATTAATTACCTTTACTAGTTGTTACATACGTATATTTGCTTTCTATTAAATAATTCAACAAGTATACGTAGGAATTTTTGATGTCTGCTGCCTATTAACGTACCTATATAATAAAATGTTTAAAATGTCCCTCTTTATGTCACTCTCTTGAGATTAGTATTATCATTTATTTCTACAAAAATAACTTGAAGGACGCTTTTCGTTTATTTTGTCAGTAAGTTCTTGGACTGACAATATTTTGTCGGGTACGATGAAATAAAAACCGTGTCATAAAATTTCCATTCTATTGTATATTCAAGTGAAATCTATATTTGTCGTTCCTATATTTGAAAACGTTATTTGTACCTAAACCTCTGACAATCAATAGATTTTACGTAACCTCCGGAATGTACAGAACAATTGATATAATGGAATGTTGACACGCCAAATTAATTGGAATTCAAGCTTGTTTCGAGTAGTGTATTGAAGAAATATTCAATATAGCCTCGCGTTATTACGTACTCTTTTGACGAATTCTTTCATTTATTGACGATGTTTAATTTAATTCGGGAAACGTATGGCTTATACCATGTTCTTATATTAATGAAATGCTTCTTTCTGAACAGAATTTTCGCTATTTAATTGACTCATATTGTAGACAACGGTTATAAATAAATGTATTTAATCCTGTTTTGTTATTCCGTTGTAACAACAACACCTTCAACAATCTACATTCTATTGAAGGCGAATTGTTAGTTTTATAAGCACATACTCCGAGACTCTTGGTTGGTTAAAAAAGTTGCAAAGACATTTTATCGGAAATAGTCGACTTGCACGGAAGACACATTATTTTGTCAGGCGGAATTCTTAAGAAATTGGAAGAGGAAATTTCCCAGCTACTTTCACTTTTATCTTGGCCTACACTGAGCAGGAGAGCGCTTCTGATTGCACATAAAGGGTGTTCCTCAAGAAGAAGTCCTCTTTAATATACAATTAGAAATTTTGTAAATAAATCATATATTGCTTCGTTTGTCTGCAACTTCACTTTTAAAATGTCAATGAAAATGGGAGTAGTGTACTGATATTTATTTCTAGTCACTTATAAAAATAGTATAGAGAATGAATCTCATAATGAATTTCATACCGTTTTTGCAACATAAGAATCTATATTATATTATATATGCTGAGGTAATTTGTTTATCGAAGGACACTCTGTATGTGAATTGGAGCGAGCTCTGATCTCGGAAGGTCAAAGATCCTGGTGAGGGAAAAATACCATAGAGAAGGAAGTCTATCTTGATAGATATCCTTTCTCCCACCCCCACCCCCCATGACTCGCCAGCCAAGATTGCCTTTAATCATATTTGGCCAGATACCTTTATTGAACCGACGTTTCCAAGATAATTGATTTTTTCGTGATCAATGAAAAGGTTCGTACGACACAATTAAAGAAGAAAGAAGTAACTGATTCTTTACGATTGGGTTGAGTAATTTCAGAAAAATCGTAGAGATAAGCAGTATTTATAGAATCATAATGTTACATAAAATCGTAAGTGTTGGTACTAGTATAATATCTGAAAAATTCAAAGACATTATTTTCCATAATTTTAGTTTTATATTAATATACAAATCGTATTTCGTTCAAGTTCGAAGTTTTTCTAAAACATTTATCAGTAGTCTTGCTATTATTACTATAAAGCAGTAAATTATTATAAAATCGCAATAATAGCGTATGTATTAAACTATTATACCTCAAATTATATTAATTACAAGTATGTAAAATAATTACTGAATTATAGTTGATATTGCATATATTAACTTTAATAAATTTATAGGCATGTGGACTGTAATACCCCATCAGTCTGTCTCAACAAATCATGAGCATACCAATATCGACAATAATCGTGTCTGTATCGGGATGCAACCTAGACGGTTACTATAATTAGATGATGCAGTCAATTAATCCGTGCACAACATTATCCAAGATCCGCTTAGAACTTTAGAACGTTCGATTATATCTCGACGTTAGTAGTAATCCGCTGATTTACATTAGTTGGAAGTACACGGCTAGCTACCGGTTCCTGTAGGACTAGTTATCGCGATCGAAGGACATTAGCGAAGGAAATCCGAGACAGACATCCGACAGGGGACGTTGGCATTGGATAGAGGGGTAGCTCACAGAATAGATGTCATCGTTACCCTCCAAACAGCTTACCAGTATAGAGGACCTTTAATCATGGCTCGTCAAGTGCGTATCTGTCACGTTACAAGAACCCTGTTCAGGAAAAATCCATTTCTTTTCCTGGAGAAGCGACCGACTGGCGTAATAATCCAGCAGGTGGCAAGGAATGATGGATCGAATTACTAAAGGTATATTATTAATCCAATTATCGCCTCATCCAAGTGCAAATTAAACGCATTCTCTCGACGCGAGCAGTGCATCCTTTGACTCTTTGCCGGATTAACAATTTTCGAACGAAACTCACACACTTAAATACAGTGTGTACCTCCTATAAGCAGAACTAACCGAAAAAGCGTCACCCTAAATCCGTGAAGCATAGATTCTTTCATTCCGTATTCTTATTAGACAACCTATTCCACTAAAATTAAGAACATTCAAATTTTCTTGAGAGAATCCTTTCAACCTCACCCTTCGCTGCGTGACACTACAACACATCCATCGACTTCGATCATGCTATTTAAGTAACACCTTCAAGGATTTCAGTCATCAGCCCAAAATTCGTCAGGACGGAGGAATTTAGCATTCGGTATTTCCTTCGAGCAGCAGAAATTAATGCTACTCGGTGAACAGTTGCGTCCGCTTATTATTAACCGCAACGACTATTGTACGATCTCTGGATTCCGCATTAACGGGAGCCTTACGTCGAAAATCGCAAATGTGTCCCAGCTGTTTCACTAGCATGCATCGAATGTAGACCGGTTGAGTCATTTCAGCAAACATCGAATCGCAGTGATTTGTCAAGCCATACGTATCTCGGCTGCGCGGTGGTGGACGGCCGTCATCGGTAGGGCATCAACGGCAGAATAATTCGGGTATAATTGACCAGCCCGGCTAATAGCGACTGTTAATTAGTAGGTAGCTGCCCAGAGCAGCCGTTATCCGCGTGAGATATGATCGAGTACGAGACTGGTAGACACATGCGTGCGAGCGAGCGGCAACCGACGCCCACATCAGACACTCGTGCGCGAGGACGCGTGTGCTTGTAACCACGTACTCGTCGCAGTTCGCGTGCATACGCATTGCGGATCCTAGGACGGAGGAAAATATTTAAAAGTGTAGAGGTCATTTCATAGCGCAATATCTGATAAAAAGAAATTGACTTGCTGTTTGGGATGTTGGAAGACGAGGCGTTTTTCTAGACCGCTTAATAGAAAATTAAGTAGTTTAACCCAGCCATAGTCAGACAAATTGAAAGCGTTTTACCTTGAGCGCCAAGATTTACATTTTTCGTTATTTTTCAACAGCTACCTCCCTTCATCATCTTCCTGATTTTAGAGTTTCTCTAATAATCCAGTATTTTACAGTATTTTTTGCAATGTTTCGCAAAAAAGTTGTCTAATATGACTAGCCCATAAATAGACATTTTATAGTCAACAATATCCTTCGGGTTAAACACTATGAACATTACGACTAGAAAATATCTTGTTTAACTTCACCATTTCTGAAAAATGACTCTGCTCGATCGTGCACTTAACAGTCGAATCGTTCGACGTTTGGAGAAATCGGTTGACTTGGTAGCGACGAATTTGTCGAGTCGATTTTGGAGCTCCCCGTCGATGCTGAAAAAAGCTCCGTGCAAATGTTGCAAAGAGATCGAAAGAGATGGTGGTCCGATTGTGCACGGTCCAGAGAGTAGAGCGGAAGCGGCAGGATCTCCCAGTTGAGCTTCCGAATGACGTCACGTTTTCAGTGTGTGGTCGTGCGTTACCGTGATGAAGAATCACTCCATGCCGTCTACCCCGGCGTTTTTGCTAGATTGCTTCCTTTAGACGGCGAAGTTGTTAGCAGTAAACTTCCACAGTAATGGTTTGATTTCTCTCAAGCAATTCTGCCGGATAATTCCCCCCCCCCCCCCGCCGTATCCCATCGGGCGCGCAACATTGTCTTACGAGGATCAAGATTCGCGCGTGGTGTTCCCTGCTGGCCCGAGCACGGCTATTCCTTTCGGTCGCGACGCCAAGAATTATATTAAGTTTAGGGGAAAGTTCTGTTCAATTTTTCACGAATTCGTTTGTTCGTGGATATCTCTACACATGCGGTGAATAATTGAAGCACTGGCTGTACCTTCTAACACCTAGTACAAAGATGGGAAACTTGTGGTTGATTACGTCGTTCGATGAATGAATTTTTGTTTTTATTTTGTCAATTGTATGTATACTCCCGTAGATTTATAAACTGATAATGGTAACAACAGAGAGGAATCAGAAATATTTGTTGAATATGAGGATATCCGCCGTCAAGTTCAGTTTTGAATTCTAGATATTAGATTAACTGATGTCTATAATTGTAGGAAGGAATTAATTACAAATAATAACAAAATATAATGCTTTTATATATATATATATATATATATATATATATATATATTTCATATGTTAAATTTAATATTATAGTTATTTAATAGTATAAGAGTTTAGAAGTACTTCTGAGA
The DNA here is from genome assembly GCF_026225885.1 of Hylaeus anthracinus. Classification (NCBI taxonomy): domain Eukaryota; kingdom Metazoa; phylum Arthropoda; class Insecta; order Hymenoptera; family Colletidae; genus Hylaeus; species Hylaeus anthracinus. The sequence continues at coordinate 7,031,285 of NW_026534344.1, read as the reverse complement.
AAATAAATCACTTTAGAACAATGAAAAATATTTTCCACCGAGGACTGTCAATGAACTCATGCTAAAGGATATATACATAATATATATTTTACAATACATGAGACATTGCATTTCGTTTCATTTTCAAGTTACACCAAAGAGACGAAAAAACCTTTTACGTCAGATTTTATATCCCGCGTATGTATTGGTTATAAAACGTATCGTACGTAGAAATATTTGAACCAATGAAAGATCCACCAGTATTTTATTTCGTTGTTTCTTCTTGCTTTTGAAAAATTGGTATGAGTTTCTGTCAGCCATGAAAGCATTTTACTACACATTGCATAGAAAAGTTCTCATACGTTCTCCTATATCGTATTTCCTATATCGAATTTTTGCAGAAAAATGTTACAAGCGATGCTGCATTATAAGAAAGATATTCAAACAAATTTTCCATTATAAATATGTACAATACGTGGATAAACTTTACACATGTATATATTTATAATGAATCATTTATTTGAAAACGTCAAACCTATCGTTTCATTTAGACTTTCTTCAACAGACATAGAGGGTACGAATACTTGTGGGACTGAGTGTATGTCCTGCCCGTGGTCACCGTAATCACCCTGTATAGGCGTTTCTTATTTTTTTCGTAGAGTGGAGAAAGGAAGCCAATTAAAAATTCATCAACCAACTTTTTTGTTACAGGCACGCTGCCTTGAGTACCCTCTGGGCAAGAATTCTTTCGTGGTTTTCGTTCCCCTTTTTTCTTATTCCGCGGGTTCTCTCAATGCCGGCATTACGCACGAACTGCCGCCGGCAAACAAGACGTCAGGGGCAAAGTACAATCGTCGGCGTTAACAAGTCACACGTCAGCCCTAGGAAATTTATTCGTTTCGCGCCTGTACAGATATGCAATTTAATTAAAAACGCCACGTCGAGCGGAAACGATATTCACGGACGTCGACGTAGTATTTTGCCGGAATAAATCTTGCGTCGCGACAGATGCTTACTCGCCCCTGCGCTTTTCGAACCAGTCCACATAATAATCCCACGCGACGAAAAATTTTTCGACGCCACCGCGAGCATTCCCGTCACTTCTGAAAACCCATTCCCGTCGTTGCTTCTTGCGTTCTTTCTATTCTACTTCTTCCCATGGGTTTTTCTCACCTAGGGTTAGGTGTTCCCCTCCAGCTATTCTATTTTCTCTCAATTTTCTTCTTCTTGAAAAATTTCCATAACGCGTGGTATCTGCTTCGATGGGCATCAGGCGTAAAAGTAAATGAGAAAGTTCGTGTGAACTTTTGTAGTCAAGGAGTGGTGAATGTTAACCCATTCACTGGCAACTACGAAATGTCTTCTAGTTCAAATTGATTGCAATTACTCAAGTAGTAACACATTTAATAGTGCGATCATCGTTATTATGAAAAGTAATAAGACTAAGATTAACAAAGAATTGTTCTATAGTTTGACTCTATTAAAAATCTAAATTTACAACAGTAACCAGTAATACAGTAACTTGATAGACGCTGGGAACTTGGCAGCCTTCTTATGGTTAATTTTTCCGCAGCGGAGTAAAACTATGTGAAGCGGTTTAAAAAACGTGTACTCTTTTATGTTTTAAATTGGTTCCGTTCCTGAAAAGAAACTAAAATGAAGCGTGTTTCATGCATAACAGTTCTCATTGTTCGCGTTAATAAGTACGTCGAGTACGGTAAATCTTGAAACGCGGATTATACAATCTCGTTTTACGGCCCTGGTAATGGAATCTTTCTTCTTTTCTACTTGTCGATTCACTGGTATTGCTTTCATAATCGTAGCTGAAGGGATCACCATGTATTCTCGATAAGAATATTACTTTATATTAAAGAAATGAACTAGAGATATAGTATGTACAAGAATTATATCTTGTGTGAATATTGTCCTGTTCTATAAATGACGACCAAAATTGCTTCCAAATAAATTAATGGGTCGTTTCACCAATGTAAAAATGTTAGAAGATGGTAGGAAATTGAATACGTATCAAACAGAGGAAAATTTGTTCCAAGAATTTTTTGACGATAAATAATGAATCATAAATTGTCTTCAGTGTTCCCTCGGGGATTTGTTCTTCGTGTTGTACGTCGCGTTCTTTTTGTTCTAGCGACTTCCGTCCCTCATTCTTTCCATAGAACCCATCATTAATTGTATATTTGACACATTGCATCTAAAGGGACAAAGACTTGACACTCCATGTCAAATCGATCACTTTTTACGATAGCTGTCAGGGATTTCGTTGAAATTGATATATGATGTCCACGTAAAATTAGGAGCCTTTGAACTATCGCTTTCTGGTCTCGAACATGTTTAAGAAATTCAAAAATTGAATGTAATTATAACACAATAATATTATGCAGTAATGCAATGAAAGAGGCACAAAATTTTCATAAATATTAATACGAAGCAAGTACTATACAATATTATATTATTTCTCATGTTTATTCAACTGCTTTACTGGATTGAAAGTCGTACTGAAATTATAACATTTATGTTTCAAATAATTATTTATGAAGAATACAATTTTGTATGATAATATACGTTATTAATAACAATCACAGAGCTGAATTTCATCGTCTAATTATGTACTAAAGTGAACGTCAACTTATCACTGTACTTTTCGAAAGAAATTCGATTAGAATCAGTTTTATTCTTCGTCGATTCCTGCGCGACGATAACCATGTTCGCTTTAAAGTTGAAGCGAATAGAAGTCGCGATGTCCAATATCGTAGGCTGATCGTAAAAGTTAGCGAGTTTGATAGTAGCCAGCTTTGCACAGCTCCTCCCAATTCGATCCCCGTACCTTTTACGACAACGCAATCGCAACTGCCGCTCCAATTTCGAGTCATTCCAAGATCGCCTAACGTGGAACTTGGAGGTATTTCGAGCTTTTACGAATTTCGTTAATTACACTATAAAAACGGCCGTAATTCATCTTGTGAACAGAAAACTATCTTACCTAATGATGTTATTTTTGCTCGTATATATTCATAATTGATAGTAAAACGTAGACAAGAACTGCATAATGATTGGCAAAGCAAATTGAGAAATCTCACTCGCTCTATTTAGCATTGAAAAGTTCGTAGTATTCCTTTTTGACGCCTAATCAGTCTAAAATCTTATAACAAACACGTTTGATGACAAACATATTATATTCATGTAACACGTAAAATAGGATGAAGAATCACGATTAAACAGGATACAAGTTTATTAAAATTTTTGTCATTATTTTTTTGTTTCTTGTCTACCATTTAAATAGGTATCATATATACATGTTATCACATTTAAATTTTTAAATAAATAATTTCATCTTTTATTCCATTTCATGAAATTTTCAAACATTCAATCCACATTTATAACCACATAGAAGCCATATTATGTATTTTAATTAATCCAAAAATGAATTGATCCTTCTCCATGCAATATAATTGCAGTTGTTTTTCTTAATTCCATCACAGTTTTATTACAAATTTTACGATTGGTCGCGAGGGACTGCCCACTTGTACGCTTTGAAAAAGTTGAGAAGCACTGTGTTAAGCAGTGGTCCATTCTTTATTCGTCTGAGCTGTTACTCTTTTTACCGTCCATTCGCCTTCCTCTGCATTCGGTCCCCGAATGTCACTGGCAATTAATATATCCTGGTTGTTTCGCCGCAACTGTCGACTCTGAGCGCCGTATCGACTTTTCTCGTTTATGTCCCATGAAACTGCAAAACTTCCGCCCTGTAGCAGTGAAAATTCCATTTCCCAGCAGAAAACACGATCAACCTCAACCACCCTTACCCTTTAGCTGACGTTGCGACACCGTAACGCGCTCATCGGTGAATTGCATTAAACTCCGAGAGCTAACGTGTTAAATCGAATTCTTTCGCGTTTGATAGTACAAAGAAACCAAAATAAGAAAGTTCTTTTTTTCAGAATTTATAGGTTTAATCTATTTCCTGTACATTCTAACTATTAATTCTTGACATCGTCGAATATCTGATAAGGTAGAAGTTGCTAAGTGACCTAGAAGTACATTTAAAGGGAAATATATGATTATGTTATCCTCTAGAATCCTTTAGGTTTCAATATTTGTGGACTTGGACAGTATTAGGTATATCTGTTTAAACAATTGCAGCTGCTATATGTATTTTAACCAAACAATTGATTATACTCTTCACTGTAATGAAATGTAAAAAAATAACCGATTTGCTAAAAACAAATTTCACTATACATGATGCATCTATATTTCACAGTTAAAGTATCTACACAGAAGCTAATTAAACTTTAAAATATCAAGGATTAATATTATGAAATGTATTATATTATAATCGACTAATATAGCTAATCGAATTTAAACAAAAAATAATATGTAGTTTCACCTTTATTATCAGGAATAGCAGATTTTATCTAATTATCTCCGGAATTCATCCTCCTTGCAAACCAAATCAACTTCCGCAATATTCTTTTCTTCGTTCTAAGAATCATTGCAGGAACAATTTCATAAAACCCGGAAAATACTTTCACAAGGTTTAATTCAGCTTACCAGCTTTATACCGGAACTTTTTCACGGAACTTTTTAAATGCCTCAAATTAGAAATTTCTTCGCATTCCTAGGGTCTATAAAATTTTATGAGCGTATACATATTCTAAGCACTCTGGAAATAGCTTTAGGTGAACTACTAAACTCGTCAGCCTGTTTTTAAACTCTACGCGATCAAGTTAATGAGATTTTTTTATGCCTGGAAAAGTTGTTTAATAGGATATTCATTCCACGAGAATTGTATATGTATTTATTAAAAACTGATAACCAAGACATAATTAGCTCGTGGGATGTTAGAAATGAGAGTCTGTTTTTGAATTCACTTCTTAACGTTCGATTCATTTTTTGACACTGTTATACTCGCTTACATAATTGCATAATAAATAAATCTTTTTGTATACACGTTTATATTATTTCAATTATCTTCCAATAATTATTAAACAGAGTCGTGTATTGTTGCTTGGGATTAAATGATAATCAGAAATCAGTATTGCGGTACTAATTGCAGTAATAATAGTAACATCTTCAATTTTAAATAATGACAGTATAAACTTGCTGTCTGAGATTACAGAAGACGATCCTTCTTCGTTGGTCAACTTTTATCCTCTTGGGTCGTTCTTACGACTTCTCACTCAAATAAAGCACTCTTCTGTAGAAACAGAAACTGTTTGTTAAATCCTCGTATTGTATGCATTTTCAAGGATTAAAAGTTTCCCTCGACTTTTATCTTTTATGGCGCACTCTTACCTGGAAAACGGACGGAAATGAAAGCACTCGTTCTTCAGAGAGCTCTTTCTTTTTTCAAAATTCCAAGACAGCGATGAAGTAATTAATTGTGAGGTGTAAGCAAAATTACAATCTTTCTTTCTGCTCCTTGAGCAAAACTCCAGGAACCATGCAACGAGTTGTTCTAAATGTAAAAGCACTTTCTTCATAATTTCACGATTAACACTTGCATGATACAGATACGCTTGTAAATTAAATATAAAAATGTGATTATCAACCGTGTTTATTTTTCCTAGCAGAAACGTATAATTTACGAACCCCAATTACATAAATTTAGATGTTACAATCGTAGTTTAACTTTCGTTCCTTCAGAAGGTCAGGAATATTTCATGTCCATAAAAGAATCCTTCTTAATAATTAATGTAATTCCGTAGCTTGAAAGTGGGAAAAATTTATGCTGGTAAACGAAATTTTAAAGCGGAACGAGAATCGTGTGAGAAGTGAATAGCGAATGAAAAAGTAAGGTTTTCCTTTAATCTGTAAGGACATTTTATATTTTACAAAAATTTACGGACTTCGTAACTTCGACATTATACCTTAATAATACCCAAGAGTCTACTGGTGTAGTTCTCATAATGCTTTTATCTTCTACGCAAGCGTCCTGCCATCAAAATTTCAATGTCTGCAACTTTCGCTAGTTTAAAAGGTGCTGCTTTCCCCTAACGCCGAGTACGCATTCTTTTTACTAAACGACTTCACCGTAAACAAGCATGAACGTTCCAACCGCGTGTAGTTTTCTCACTCGATTTAGCTTCTACTTTCGTGGCCATTCTTTTTCATTCCGTTCACCGCTTAAGTGTTTCTCAATGCTCTTCGGTGAAGTAATACTTGTTATCACGATATTAAGGGGGCGCATTTGTCATAGACAGAATTCAAGAATTGTTTTTCCAAGATTTAAATGTATATTTTAATTCAAAACAAAACGTAATTTGAACATCTCCGGAAACGTTATGTTTCAGATGACATGTTTTCATTGTCGTCTACAACGAAAAAAAAAAACGTTCCTTGAGATTTGCTATATTTTGGCCATTTTTGAATATATTTTAATAAATAAAATTGATATATGAAGTACAATAAACTTAACTATACTTTATGCTTGTATTTATAAAGTTGCATTTTGTTTTGAATTAAATTATGGATTTAAGTTTTGAACAAAAATTTTCGAAGTTTGACTGTAACAAGTGCGTGCACCCTCTGAAAGATAGCAAATTCTTAATTATTGTTTATCGATCCTTCCTTTGCTTCGTCGAGCATATTTGTGAAAAGTTGCTTCTGCGTTTGATCGTGCATATGGTAAGCAGGTTAGGGGAATCTTCCTTGCCTTGTCGCAAAAATAATTCAGCCGGAAAATACGATTACTGGTATCACGTGTGTGCATGTACCTAAATTTGTCATGCATACTTTGGGTTTCAAACATGAGATTCAAGACGTCGTTTACTTCTCGTATTTGTAAGGGAAGATAAATATCTTTGCCGGTTATATTGAATTTACACATGATGAAAATAGCATAGGACTTTGTTTACAGTACAAGAATCCGTTGAATCTAGTTAGAACAAGTAGTTACATTTAATACATAATATTCGTTATTAATGGTGGTCATATGATTATGATGTTACTAATGTATAACTAACTAACTGCACAATGTCTTATACAAAATGGAGATCAAGTCTACACAGCATAAATTGACGAGGTGGTTCAAAAGATATTTTCTCATTGAAGAATCTCATTGAAGCCGCGATCGCAGAGACTACCAGGGACTAGTTACACAAACACTAAAATCGATTCGTTGAAAGACTCCAGAATAACAACTGCTAAATCAGTGTAACTCGGACAAACAGTCGTCCTTATTAAATAAATACTCGTACTTATTTAATACAGGATGCTTCGATTCCCATTGCAACCTTAATTTGATGTTTCATTAACCTTTTCACTGCTCCATTAATCAGTAACACCAAAAGCCAGTACTAAATATATCTCACAGTTAATATTTTAATAATGTTACCTATAAGTATAAGTAAATATTAATTTGCAGAATTATTCACGAAAGTCAACAATTTTATACATTCACTGGTTCTTTTAACACGTTCACGTCACACATATATGGTGACAGAGCATGTTAAGAACTATAAAAATAATTGTCAAAGGTGTTAATGATAATAAACTTGGGGTAGGATTCGTGAATCATAATGAAATCAGATAAATAAATACCACATCAAGACGTGAATTATATAGATTCCATTCATCCCGAATCAAATGTTATCGTCGTAGAAATATTCCACCTAGAATAATACGAAAAGGTCGAAAAACAGTATCAGTACACGATGATGCATTGTTCTTTCCAAAATAAACCGTCAGTGATCTATGCATTTTTTTCTAGTCACGCTTAACAGAATTTATGGCAGAACTAGGTAAAATTGCATAAACTCACTGGGCCAATCCTCGCAGCACACATTTGTAAAACCATAGTTGAGAATTCCGCGAACGTCGTCGACTTACACGTGGACCCGGTAAATCATTGGATCCGAAAATCGAAAAACCTCTGTAGTATCGGACTATCCGGTCCAAATCATGTGTAAGTGCCTACTTTATCATTGGCGCGCCGTTTCCCATTTTACCAGCACAAGTAATACAGCTGTAATATCTCTCGCACGTAATATATTCTATCCGAAAACAATACGTTTCCCGAATGACTATAAAGCTCCACGCTAGAAGGGAAAGAGAGGTGCGGATGGGCGCGAGTGGAAAGTGTGGCCTGGGTTGGAAACTTTGTGGATGGGAAAAAGCGCGAGAGGGTTTCATTGCATCATATCGGCGTACCAGTTTCGGAACATTACCGTACAGAACTTCTGTTAAACGTTCTCTGGAAATGCGAGGCTCAAATTACATCGTTCGCGATTCGCATCCACTCCACCATTTATTGTTACAATTTTCTCGTGATATGCTTAGGCTTTGGCTAGCTAGAAACTATAATTCACGATTGTGGTGCGTATTATTTTCATTGAATTCGTCTTTCCTGACTATCATTGAATATATTTAACCAGAGGAAGTATCGATATCGGTGAAAATTTGATACAGTTGGTCTCTTTGTAGTACTAATTCTTTGATATTTTGTGGAAACGATTTGAGTGAAAATTTTATTTTCTTAGAAGAAAGTATAATCCACCACATTATTAATGCAACATTTATTAGTACGTACTGTAAATCAAGTAATGTATATTTAACAAAAATCTTCCTTATAAAAATATTTGTTCCCTATCTAGTTATATAAAGTGATTTATTTTTAATACAAATTAAAGATATTTGATTCCTATTAGTATGTTATTCTCACGAGTGCATGTCCATTGCAGATGCAACTGAGTATAAACATGACAGTTTCTGCGTTGATGATAATTTCTTCCACTGTTTGGTGCTATTGTTTTATAATGTACTTTATTTTAATTAAATCTGGTTTAATTTAATTCCGTAACGAAACGATCAACATTCTGTCGACTCTTTAATGCACGTGCGCATCCGGCGGGCGACACATGTGTCTTCGTGGCCCAGTAGAATATTATTGAAATAAAACTTTAAAATGTTAATGTCGTTTTGTTAATATTTCTCGACGGACAAATGTGTCTCTTGAAATGTTTCATTAATTCAAATCGAAACGCGATTCATTTTTAACGTTATACACTGAAAATGGTTTTAATAAAATGCAATCTCGATCAGTTGGTGTAGCATCTCCCCAACAGTATTTACGTATCAAATTTATATCACCCATTATTTAAATTGTAAATTAGTACCATGATACATTGCATGGAAATGTCTCTTGGTGTTTATTTTCGAATATGAATATTTTAACACAAGTGAATTATTTCAGTCATGAAATTATACAGATCAATTTTGATGTATCCTACATTTCATAGAAATTTCAATAGAAATTCCAAAAAATTGTTTTTAGTTATTTTGTTGTTTCTGATATAATGTCAAACAAAATTATTACCTGCTGCATACTATGAATATGAATTTTCATTTATTTCGCGAAACTTTTTAAAAGAAAAGACAACAGTCTTTGAAAAAGTTTTCGAGGTAAAACTTTTTTCTATAAAAGTACAGCAAGTTACAGATACTTAAAAAAAAAGTATAACCTCGAACAAAATTTAGAAAATATTAAAGTTAACTCTTATAATCTGCGCATAATTGTTTGAGAAATGATGCATATAGCGATTCAATTGTCTTTATTACTTTCTAGTACTTGCTCTGCCATTCTCGCAGGAAACATTACCACATAGAGTTTCGGTAGTTTCGAGTTGTTATTAGTATATTATACTATCGAATTCTTAAGGAGTAATAAAAACCTTGCTAAGAAAGATGTTAGTTTCTTTGTTTCTCACAACGACGTTATTAAGCGTCCAATACTTTGAGTCAACGTCCGATACCAAAACTAAGTAAACTGTATCGGCTCGTGGCTTCGATATTACTTTCGGTGACTTCCGTCATTAATTCTGTGGACTTTAAAAGAAACCATGAAAGCAATATCTGTCTCGAAGACGAGTGTACCGGACCACCTACAGCTGCAGATGATTCTCGTCACCAATTGGAATTTGTACAACACTTGTTAAAACAATCCTTGCAAACAGCTAGAATTATAGCATGTAAACATTCAATTATAATGACACGGATAAAATTTGAAGTAAATAGTATTTGTAGAATTTTAAATGATATTTAAAATATTAAGAGTAATGTCTACAAAAATTGTACTGCTTTAACAGTGACTGAAGACTTAAAAATAAAGATTATTTTATGGTGAAAAGTGTGTTCAAATAACACGAATTTCTCTTTATTAATAAATGAAACACATAAATCGATTAGAAGTATCAGAGTATGAAAATGCATTAAAATCAGTTCGAGTCTCTTTCAATCCATCAAGCTCTTTAATTCTGAATATGACAACGGGGGCAGTATTGTTTCAACAATTTACAATAGCAACATATAGATCGTGCGGCTCTCAAATAAATAAATAAACGGTAAAAGCGTTTTGCATTATTCCCAACAGCATTACTGTCGATGTTTATGAATTCAAATTGATCGATTAAGTTAGAGAGAGATACGATTGTTAAAACAGTCAGGTACACGCATATCCTATACATTTTTAAACTTGTTTTTCTTCGAAAATAAGCTTTCTCGAGCCTTTGATTTATTTTTTCATATAGAACAATTTTCTGTATTTTTACCAAAAGATTTTTAATATTTCAGAACTTTTATTAACGATGACGAATCTATAGCGTATATTATTATAACTCTGATTCGACGAATAGACGGACATACTTTGAATAAGCTATTAAAACTCGAAGTCGGAAGTTTTATTAGTTTTTCAGATATCTCTTCCGTAAGCTTGGAAAGTGTAGCTTCGAGGAAAGCAGCTTTAAAGTTTTCAATCGCCACTCTGTGCCGCAACAGACTATCTCCTCCAAAGTCTCCTAAGTTTATCAATTCTTTAAATTTTAGCCAAAAAGTATCGTGAGATGTTTCTAAGTCTGCAAGCTGCTAGAAAATGCAGAAAAATAAATTATTCGGTTGCGTAAATCAGATATATTGCCTGGTATAAAACAAAACGAATCCTCCACTATTTACTTTCTTCTCTCTCATTCTACATGGTATTCAACTCGTGGGACTACTTTCATTTTGAAACATTGAAGTAAATGGGAATAATGGCACCCATATTGCCAGCGTGTACTTCTGGAGATACGTGCCTTGGACGTAGTCGCTATAGCGGAGGAAAGAGCGCACACGTGTGTTTCCCTGTTATCAGCTATACACGTGCAGATAGAAGTGAGGGTAGAGGCAATGTGCATAAGTATCTCCGGATTTTCCACGCGAATACGCCGAATGACCGTTAGGATAGTGGGGCAATATCGAAGCTCGCTGACTTGGCGGACCAAAAGGCTCCACTTTGCGTAGCTTCGTTCGACTTACCTATGCTCGAGTCGCTAGACTTCCAACTTGTCAATGTTCAATATCTTCGACATTTCCCGTCTTCAAAGAACCGTATATAGACTCGTAGATGCAGTTTGAAGTGTCTTGTCCATCGACGTTGGGCAACTGTCCAGACTTTGCCGTAGGTGCGACTCGCGGGCAAGTAGAAATGGCCAGTAGTTGTCAGATACACATTGCAGTAGGTATAATCGGATTTGTCCTACGGTAGAACAAGTAGAAACAGCGAGTAATATCCAGACATGCCTAACAGTTTCAATCAGATTTGTCTTACAGTAGGGCAAGTAGAAATGGCCAGTAGTGGCCAGACACACATTGCAGTAGGTATAATCAGATTTGTTTTAACGTAGAACAAGTAGAAATAGCGAGAAATAGCCAGACACGCACAACAATTTCAATCAGATTTATCCTACAGTAGCGTAGAAGTAGAATGGAAAACATTCCATGTTTCCATGAACAAGTAGAAATGGAAAATAATGATCAGACACGACTTACAGTATGTATAATCTTTGTAGTACGGTAGAAAAGGCGAATAATCAGTCACCGCTAACACAGACATTTTATATGAAATTCGACTTACAGTAAGACACATAGAAATAATGTAATGGTCAGACACATTAAGAGTATTATGATATTATCTAATTACAAATATTACATTATCAATTGCACATGCCACAAATACGTTCCGATAAATTTCATGCTATCTTAGATATTAAAATACTGAACTACTATCCGAATTCCGTTAGATTAATTTAAATAGTTGTTATCACTGTTCTACAAACATTTTATTTGTTTGACCACGCCAGTTTAAGCAACTGTAACGGCGGGATGTATCGACTTGAGTGAGTGCTTCAGACGAAGGAGACGTTAAACCGAATTGGCACTAGAAAGGCTAGGCAAGAATTTCTCGGTGGTTGTTGGGCACGAATCCAGTTTCTGTTCGAAAAGATCCCGTGTTTAATATATTTGCCCATGGCTTCCATGTATTTGTCAATTTGTACTTCTCTGTCCAAAATGAACAGTCGGGAGTAATGAGAAAACCATAATCGATAACAGATACTACAGAAAAGCTCTTTAATATCTAACCGAAAGAATAATTCTTTGCTTGACTGGACTATGTAGTTTCTAAAAATCTTTTCTGCATCGCACTCACAAACTGGTGATTCTCTTCAACGTAATTAAGAAAAGTTCATCGCATCCCTTTCTTCTTGGACTTGAACACGATTAACAAGCAACCTAGTTTAAACTGCCATAAAGTTCCACCATTAGGTGACCATGAAGGAATGACACAAATTAACTTGAAATTATATTATTTATTAATGTACGGTTATACTATGCTTTTAGAAAAAGTCTTATTTAATATAAAAAATTCTGTTCATTTTATAATAATCATTCCCAAGAAATTGAAACAAATTGCTTCCACAATTTACTAAATTTTGTACACGTAGTTTAGCAAAAATCCTAGATAGAGTATTCCATACATTTTCATACAGATTTATATCGAATTCTGCTTGGTGTTTTTAAGATATTTCAAGTGTTACTCTGGAAATGCTGGAAGTACACACACAAACATAAGATTTGCAGCGTTTGTTATGTTTCACGTCATATTCAGTTCCCAAATAAACGGCGTGGATGAAAAGGAGTTTTGGCTGGCGCAAACGAAAACGTAAAATTTTCCGTGGACCTCTGCTTTCGGGCAACAATCCAATATTTGCTTACAGTGTTTGCTACAACCTGCAATCGATTCATCGCGAATTTTAGGGGGTTTCTGATCGCTTTCAAAATATGCTCGAAATATGATCTCGCGTTTAGTTACACTGCGTAAATTATACCGCGTCTAGCGTATCGCATACATGTAATTAAACGTAATTGAACATAATTGAGTGATTTCCTACGTTCCTCGGTGACCGACACGATTTTCCTCTATGTTATTGTTGGAGTGCAATTAGATGTATCTAATGAACTACCGTTTTATGAACAAAGGTGTACGGTTTTAACGTGAAAACACTTTTCTGTTTGAAAATGTTCATTTTCGTGGAACTTTGCGGGAACATGATCGTATTGATGTATCTAGGAAATAATGTTTTCCCTGAGAAATTCACTCTGAGGAGGCGACCTCCCTTTATAGTTTGTGAAATTCTTATTCCTTTCAACAGCAGGAAATAAAGTATGGCCATCATTTAACATTCGTGGTGCGGATAGGAGAGAGGGCGTTGAAAGTTAAATGGGGACGTGCGCATGGGGACTCTCTGTGCTGGGTATAATAGAGTATTCTAATAATTTATTATAATAAATTCGTCGAAATGCAATGGGAGGAAAACTTTTCAGATGATAGAAGGATCTTGTTGGAAATTTCTTTAGAATAGCGACAGAAAAGTTCAATAGGTCTAATATATGTAATAATAATGGTAACTTTAGGAACTTTGATAATTACTCACATCTACTCAAATGAAGTTATCAACATGGAAAAAGTTACTTCTCAAGATTAAAATATTTCCTTGTAAAGTTTCATGAAAATTCCAATTTTTTTAACGCTTTTTTTGAATTGGAATTTAGAAATGGCGGCATTTAGTATATTTTATTAATAGTGTATGTATTGTTAAAATATAGGAAAAATCTGTTTGTAAGTAAAAAATGGAGTTCAAATTATATTTCTTCACTAAACATTTTCTTCCGCGTCTCGTATTGAATTACAGATGGAGCTCCCGCTTTTGTAAACACTGGTGTAGTATACTATAAAGTATAAGGTATTTTTTTTTTTTTTTTTTTTTTTTTTGAGATAAAACTGAAACACTAAGAAACTATAAACAAATTATTTTGTTATGATGCCTATAGCCTTACCACTTCAGGGTATCAGGGATGTTAACTAATTTTAACATGATTATTTGAACAAGAACTAATAGTAACGCAATAGCTGAGTATATTGATAATAACCCTGATCAAGGTTTGCTCTAATTGCTCTTCAAACTATTTGGAGCTTCAATGCTTCTAAGGTTTACTCCTTAACCGAACTGGCAAACTGATAATTTAGTAATGGAGCCTGATTGCTTGCGTGAAGCTTAAGTGCATGTAGAACTATTTGACTGATTATTATAAACTGCGAGCCTGATTGCTACGAAATCTCCTGATTGTCGCTCACATTCTGAATCTGTCTGACTATTGAAAGCCTGATTACCGTAGTTACTTGATAATTGACGATTACCAGTCGATTTCAAAACAGAGAATCGATTATGCAACTCGTTTAAAGAAACTATCACAAGGACCAAAAACTTTTCTTGACACTTTACATAGATTCTTAATACATTTTTAAATCGTAGAAAAATCTGTCAGTATTCTCGTTACCATTCCTGCTCCTACTTCTCGTGTCAATAATTTCGTGACTCAATGTAGATGAGAATTCCGCTCGTCCCTGATTTCCAACAATGGACTACTCTCAAGAAGATGCCCTGCAACTACGGCAACGCAGACAGTACCCATTGAAAAGACTCTGTTTCCCAAGACTCGAATTAGTTTCGACAAAAGAAGTTCCGTCCCGTGCGCGGACGAATTCTTCGTACCGAGAAGAATTTCAACCCGCGAGCCACGTAGTTGGACCGATCGTAAAAAAGCGCGGACACCGCGGACAGGAAATTCCGCGTTAACAAAACTTTTCTCTCGAAGAGTCATCTTCGTTCATTGTTCCATCGGCGTTCTGACTGGCAGAAAGAATGGCGCTGAGACAGAGGCGGCTGGAAATTAAACATTTGCCGGAAGACAATGAGCAGCGCCGTTGATACACACGCGGAGAACAATGCCTTGGCAATGTCTGCGTCGAGGAAGACAAAATGGTCGACCGTGGCGGCAGAGGGTGGAAGTCAACGTTAATGTTCCCGTCTGCTTTCACATTTCTGCGCGGCGAGAGGCCGTTTTATGCCCGCCTTTTACACGTGTAAACGGCCTATTCGCAGCTGCTCCCCTCCTCGAACACTTTGTAAGACTGTGAGATATTGAGATACCGACTGCCGTCGGAACTATAAGTTCCCACCTTCGCGATAAACTCCTATTGTTGCGAGGAGTGAACAAGCGGACACTTCTGGGATTATGGAAATATTTTGCAATTTATACTTAACACGTTGATCGCCACGCCAACTATGTATGGGTGACTGGATTTCTTACTATGGGATTAAAAACATTGACCCCTTGCACTCAAGGCTTTTTTTCTGGTATCTACCAGCGACTCGAGATCCTTTCTTAGCATTTCGATGTCACGAATGCTAAGCTTAGATTTACTTCAAAGATGAGATCTTTAATTTGAGATTTGAAAATCAGGTCACCCTTGCCCCTTCGATAAATTTTAATCAGTTAGCGGTGACGCAAGCAAAAATTGAATAAAGTTTTTTGCCGGGCGTTATAAAACAGATACACGCAATACGTGTTACTCGTATCAGAACGTGAAATCCGGGGTGTTAGGCGCGATGGCTAATGGATCTGGTAGCGTGATGTTATCACAAGGACTAAGATTGAACGAACGACAAACACAGGCGGTCTTGACCGATAAGGGTCGAAGGACGAGGCATCCGCCCGGCTGAGGTTATCCCTGGTAAAATTGTTTGCGAATGAAAGCGTGATACAGATAACTGGTTGATGAATATTCATGATCGAACGAACGTTAATTACGACCATTTGATGTTTGCTAATAGGAGAAATATTTCTTTGCGCAAAATACCGTCGATTACCAAGTATCTATTATTTAACTCGTAGCTCTCGACATGTCTTTCATTATCATTCACAATTTTTTTATACCCGGGGAGTGTTTAACAGAAGAATGATAGTTTCCATCAGAGAACTGACACTGAGAAACAAAATGTTTAGACGAGAGAATCTTCACACAATAGAGCAGCATAAGTGGCTAGTACTCAATTTTACTTTGACAGTAAAATAAAATGAAATAAAATTAATAGAATTTTATTTGAACATAACTTCATATATGCATAGTAAATATTATTGTCCAGTCGTCCATTTTAACGAAATCAAAGAAATGAATCCTATTCTCCCAAAGATAATTAATCTTGATTGAAATTCCTTGCTGACTTCTTTCTTACTTTATTCTAATTGCGCACGCGTTACCTACCTTTCTAACAAACACTTTATAGTAAGTAGCCCATCTTCTTTTGTGCAAACTGTTCGGAACCAAAGGATCTTTCCCCATTGAATAACCGCAAATCTTATCACAACGGTTCGAGAATCGTCACAATGGCGACAATTAACGATTGCTGTATATCGTGGACAATGTTGTCATGGAAGTGATGCTCAGATCCTTTGATTAATTACACAAGGCTCGCGCATATATTATATTGCGTAATTGGCAACTAGCATTCAGGGCGGAGCTCGCACGAATATTTCGAGACGTCGAAATTCTCGGCACAGACGGAACTGAAAGGGTTAACGACGGAACAATACGGGCCTGCTTCAATCTACCGGTAATGACATCGTCTGCCGTTGGAATATGGTTAATTATCTGCTAGCAGGCTTGCCTGACATCGACTCGAACAGGCAGACGTGTCGTTAATTTTATAGGTAATTAGTAGAACTGAGGTGTTCGAGTGCTTGCACTGGCAGAAACGAATGCAAAAGTGTGGGAGAAATGTGCTGATTGCATTACCGGAAAGACGAATAGCCGTTTCAGTGAATGGGCTCGTTAACTTGCACACTTACAAATTGGCCATCATTTTGGTTGGCCCGTTCCCTCGGCATCGCCCGTTCCTGCCTCGCTTTTTTCAACCCACGAGATTCCACCGTGGCTGGATAAGACGGCCAAGAGATTAGACGGTAATGGCAGGGCAGATCCATGCATTAGCTATCCTTCATTAAGCTTCGTATCTACACGAAAAGGTGAGAGGATGTCTCATCGTCTAGAACGGTTGGAGCGAATAAGATAAACTAATGACTGAACTGTACAAGTTTCAAATAAAATCCAACAATTGCTGGAAATCCAAGAATAACAGCAACGAAGTTTCATGCTTGTTTAGTTGTGAAACATATAACTATAACGGAAATTATAATAAACGTATAATCGGTGACAATTGAATTATGAATTTGATCATTATATATTCATATGCAGGTGTTCTTTTATAATTCTTGAATATAATAACAAGAATTAGATGAAACATGTATAATAAAAAAAAAATAATAGTAATTTTTGGTAATTGCTGTTTTCTTCGTTCAGATATTCTAGAAACATAAAATTTAATTTCGTTTATATTTCATTTTACTAAATACTTTAATAAAAGCAGTTTTTTTCGCATATAATTCCTGACAGTTTCACTAGAGATCTGAATGTTTATCAACAGTTTTTAATATTCCCTCGAATTATTATGGTCCTGTAATTGGACGTCATATTCAATTAAGTAAAAACTGCTCAAGCAATTTTTCGTTCATGCTACATATTTGACAAGAAATACCTTTTCTCGTTTCCAGGGAAGTGTAGAAAACAGAGCACCAACGTTGCTTTTTCTTCCCATTCCCAGATAATGTAGACGGTTTTCGAATGTTTCCGCTAGACTTCTCTCCCGTCCATAAAAAATGTATCCTCGGCCACGTTGTTACGATGTTGGTTCGTTTGTAGGCATCATTTGGAGAACGACGCAGCGTTGTTTTTCCCAGGTATCCCTCGTTTTTCGCTCGATGTGGTCCCTCTTGTGCCAACCTTCCATAAATAACTTACAAGATAGGTTTGGGCACATTCGTTACGCAATGATATCATTTATTATTGATCCCCGCCATGCGTGAAGAATTCATGAAGCGCGCAGTGGTTCAAGGTGTTTCTTCCAGGTTTACGACTCGACCTTTCGTTAAGTGAATATTTCTTTCAAGAGATTAATTGTTTGCGTGATAACCATCGAACTCTGCCTACCCACAGACTTTCTCAGTTAAGAAATAATTCTGATATTATACCTCTGGGGTAGAATAGAATTCTTATTTCTGAATGTAATTCAAGATCGTTTATTTTTGGGAGAATGTATTTTTGATTCTCCAATTGTTATTGTATTTGTGTAACTGGAACAATTGAGAGATTAAATAGGAAACAAATGAATTTGATAAATTATCAAAATAATTTCTTGCTGCTCTATAAAATAAATATTATAGTATATATTATTACTCATAATATATTTATTTTTATATACTATTTTGCATATATTATAGATAATTAAAGCAATTCGTATATTAATTAAGTAAATGGCACAAGTCTAAGTACGGCATTTTGAATATTAACAATATTCTGTCAGGGAATATGATCTTACGCTGTCATTCGTTAAAAACTCTAATCAATATTATCCTCTGGTCGATGGTCAGTGCCAAGAGGGTGAATTATTCGGAATTCGCTCAAAAACTGAATCAGAATAAACACAAAGTATAAAGAGTACAACAAATATCCATACGACTTTCGAGCCACGGCACCCGTAATGTTTAAATAAATAATAGTAGCTATTAACGAGCACAACAGGAAAGCGAAACAGCCAGGTGCCATGTCGCTCATTCTCATCTTCGTACGGTGATTCGGGTGTTGACTGGCAGCTATTCCGTAAGTTAGTCCTAATCCCAACAGTGTATTGAACATCGGCCCGCCAAAACAGGCTGCATATCCCATTCGTGGAAATCCCTGCCTGGCTATGGCAATGTTTGATATCATATCTACAAACAAACATCATCTGGCATTAGACAGCAGTTATCATTAAGGATGAATTGGTGCTGCTGTGTTCAGACACTATCGGAGTTACCGTTAGAAATTCCTTCCTAAATAATTTACAATCTAGTGGTAGGATTCTTTAAATTTAATTGGAATAAAAGAAATTAAATGTTGGACACAATTTGGACAATGAGGAATACTTTAACAGAATTTTCAGTGACTACATTTTTTTCAATTTTGTACTTGAACGATGCATTCACTCAAACATCATATTTCACATTTACTTGCAATCACGTGTCCTCTCATTTAAAATAGAAAATTCTATACCACCTGGTGCATTATTAACAAACAAAATTCTAAGGCCCCTTTTGAACAATCCTTTAGGTAAAAACAACCCATTCGGTCCTTCTGAATGATATCGATACTAGAAAATATTCGGAGCAACAAAAGTGAACCACTTTCAGCCGATGATTTTAATCAGTATCGGAAATGTACGTTTGGAGGGTTGAAAATGGACGATTTCAGCCAGCTCCTTGTAGCGCTGGAACGCAAATTGCGCACAAATTTAGGTTCTATTGTAACAACGTGTTTCGCCACTCACCGCCCACGCTGTTGCCCCACGCAAGGAACGTGATACCGAGCATGGCATCTGATATACTGAAAGCGTATCCTACGCATTGGAGAACTGCCATCACCTCCCCGGCTACCAAATAGACCGTCAGCATGGCGGCCAGAAATCCCGTAAATGCAAAAACCTACAATTAATAGGTCGCCAGCGACAACGGGTGAACGTAAGAGGTCATCGAGTGCGAATAGTCGGCGCGAGTCACGAAAAGGTAGAAAAAGTGCTCACATTATGGTACTTCGGTATGCGATCCACGTGGGTTATTAGAAACACAGTTACACCAAATGCAGTGCCAAGAACGAGGAATATCGGCAGTACTGGAACAGGGCCAATGTGTCCGGACCAGGCTGCAAAAGGAAGGCGAAAACGAAACAATGGTCAAGCTGACGAATCGCGGGCTTTCGAACCATTAACTGTATCGAGATCTTTTATTGCCCCCTTGATAACTGCTGCGAGAACTGGGTATACTGATGCAGCTAAAATTATTCATATGAAATCTACTAAAATGAAACGTGAACATTACCATATAATTATTTAGAATATCTACGGGATATTCAAAGTTTGTAGATGTATCAGATATTAAGAGACCTCATAAAAAGAAACGGAAAGCTTTTAAGAAACAGAGTTCTGAAAATTATTCTTCCTCAAGCTATATAAGATATAAAGTTTGTAAGTGCAATAGATGTTAACATACCTCATAAGAAGAAACAGAAAGGTTTTAAAGCTTTTAATTTAAAGGCTTTGATTAGTATGGTTAATCGAGTATCGCTTTTATTTACAAGTTTCAGTAGCACAGAGATTCACTTCAAGCAGTCGTAATATTTTCAGTTGGTCTCGAATCCATATTTCATATCGTTCCCCTTGCATATAGTGATTTCCCTTGGTTCCTTGGTCCCTGTACAGATTTCGAGTGACTCCGTACTCTTACTCAAATGCAGAAATGATATTCATTTTATGTACAGCTACGACAAACTAGGAAGAGTTCCATAACTTCGTAGCACGTGTAATGGAGCAGAGATTTACGTATGTAATTGCAAACAAAAAAAGTAAATATTACGAGAACGAATACTTTGATATTCAACTTGCATACAGACTTTTCATTTCTTTTTATGAGTGTTACTAACCAACGTTATTACTTGTCTACGTTCAACTCTGAAGTAGCCAATCGGTATAAATATTTTGTAAAATCATTTTATGCAATCATTTCATAAAATCATTTAGTAATGTCATTTAATAAATTGTTCTATAAAATCATTTTCCAATATTATCTAATCAAATTATTTAATAAAAACATTCGACGAAATCATATTATAAAAATAATTAAACGATGTCATTTAACATAAAAATTCCATAAAATAATTTTATGAAATGCGTATAAATTAAAACAGAACAGTACGTAATTATTAGGACTACGCCCAGTTAGAGTGAAAATTGTTTAAGAACACGATCGTAAAATAATGTGGAATGGAAGCAGTTTTCAGGAAAACGTAGCTTGAATTTTGCACCCCGTCCGGGGTTAATCTGTCCATTAAGATACAAACGTCTAGCAATTCGTTTTAATTCCAACTAAACACCGGCAATTTGTAAATTAAAAAAACAACGGGAGCTCATATTTCATTTTCAGTGCCTGAAAGTACGTCTAGGAAAGCTCGAGGTTTTATTAGCGGGAGGCAATTTATAACAGCAGCCGTAGAAGTCGCGACAATTAATACGACTAACCGTTTAATAGAAACAATGCCAACGTCGGTGTCACACACAGCTGGAAGCAATTTAGCAGCTTGGACCAGCCTTTCTTTGCGGCAGTCGGGTTCACAAGTGGGATAAATAACTGAAGTAAGAACATGACAGGTGCACGGATAATTAAAATAAATTTAAAGATCCGGTTTGCATTCATCCAATCCTCTCTGCCTATCGGATTAACATCGTACAGGAATTCTCTGAAGAGACCTTCCGGTCTATCAACGTCTTCTTCTTCTTCCGATTCCGCTATTCTCACATTCGTGCGCCCTTTCTCCCTTTTCAACTCCGTGGCAATCGCGACATCTGTTACGTAAAAAACACACGTAAGACATACTTGACATACAAACACTGATACGTAGACATTTTGATAGGTATAGTGTATAGTTTTACGAGTAATACGATAGTGTATAGTTTTGTTTGACTTTATGGTATTTAATTATTTATAAATGATAGATTCGTCACGTATACATTTGAATATTTAAATAACAACGCAAATTGGAGATAATGAATTTTACATTTTAGGACTATAGGGTCAACATGAAACATCGACTGATATTAAAAGGTCGAGTATGTCCGTTGAGAGTTAGGAAAATTTAAAAGCCACCGAATGAACGAACTTTTCTTCAATAATGTGGAGAATCGCGAAATGAATGAGTCCTATTATAAAAATGAGAAAAATTAGAAAATGACGAGGTTAGATAGAAATTTTAAATTGAGAAAGTGCAGTCCTCTGCGAGGACCAAGTTCTGCTAAGATTTTCTTTATTGTCCCCTTTCTAACAAGGCAAGTATCTTCCACCTTCGGGAGAATAAAGTTCACTCTGGTCTTTCTTAAAAAACTTCACCGCTAAATCGTCAGTGACGTCCACTATTTTCCCGGCGCAGTGGTCTCCGCCGACGTCATTTTTTGCCTCAGCAACGCTGAATTGCACCAATACCCAGTTTGCAATACAGAAGTGACCAACGTGAAAAAAGAAAATCAAAGACGCTAGGTGTTCCCGAGCTTTCTTTATCCGAGCAAGCTTTTACGGTGGCTTCATCATGAACAGATAAGTCTTCCTCATCTTCCTCTGAACTGCTTTCAGCAATGTTCCGCTTCCGCACAGCTGATGAGCTTAAAACTTTTCATTTTCTTTTCCCAGGGACATTTTTTCTCTTCTGGTTACTTTTACAACTTCTTAGCTTTATCTGCGTTATCTGCTACATTTCCTTCTTTTGCTCCTGTTTCTTTTTCGCTTTTTCTAAACATCGGATAAATCATTCATCTGATGTCGTTGCAGATGCTAAGCATCAACGTAGGCTTACTTCAGTCTTCTGTTTATCAGAGGGTTCAGTTCGGTAATCTGATCGGCAAGTGAGGGTTGATGTTATATTTCAAAGGGTTTCTGCCTTTCGCAGACTGTGGCTTTCGAGGGTCTTCGAACAAAACGAGATGGACCTTTTGAGAGAACGATAGTGACTGAGCCTGGACTTTATGCTGCTTGCTGGCGTGGTACGTTTGATAGGGACACCAGATGGGCGTCAGGGATTCTGATAATCTCTTGAGAACTTTGTGCTGTACATTATATTCCTACTGAAATCTTACTGACATCTTGAAAACTCTTTGCTATGTCCCCAGTGCCTTGCCAGAGTCACAGTCTGAATAGATTTCAGTTGATTATCAAGAGTTCGACTCACGTTTTAGTTAGCTATCAGGATTTATACTAGTCTCTTGAGAACTCTGCTGCATCTGCACCTTAGGTGGGTTTAGTTGATAATTGGAATTTCTACTAGTCCCTTGAGAAATCAGAAGACTTACTGATATCTTGAAACCTCTTTTCAGCTGATTGCCAGGTGTTCAGTGCACGCTTTAGATAGTCATCAGGATTTCTACTAGTCCTTTAAGGTATCTCCATTGCATTATTAATGACTTATCCGAGAAATAGGTTCAGTAGAGATCTCAGTTGATCATCAGAAATCTTAAGTGTCTCGAGAATTGTGTTATGGACTCTGAGAGACTTCTTAGAGAGTTCAATGAAGTCTCCGGCTGATTGTCATGCATTTGAATCGTAATTGTTTTACAAAATTGGAACAATTTCAAGGCTCGAGCGTCTACACCTTATTTCTCGTCTTCGCTTTGAAATCATCTTGTCTGCCTTTCTTGGAGAGAAATACGATGTAACGTAATTTGGATATTGTAACAGATGCACCCTTTTTCGTTTAAATGTAAATTTGTAGATAATAATGAGTTCCTGGAATCTCGAGGAACTTGAACAAAGTTTGTCACATTTTTTAATCGACTTCAAAAAGGAGGAGGTTACTCAATTCGACATGTATATTTTTTTAATAGCATTAAGTGATTCGATTAAAACGCCCAGAATGTAGAAATTATAAAATGAATGACTGACTAAAAAGATTATGAATTTTCACAAAACTGACAGTGGGTAGTTATTGAATTTTGATTATTTTACGCTACCAGTAGTCGATCATTCTGAAAATTTGACTGAAATTTTTATTTCTCTTTCGTGCTTCACTGCTGGAATAAAATTTGAACGTCGAACATCTACCATGGATGAAATACTACCATATATGCATACTTTGCATACACGGATATTCATTTTTCACTCTTAAACACATATTTTACGCGCCATAAAAAGTATGCACTTTTTACTTATTTTGGATGCATCTTATTCGTAGTCTAGTCACACCCTTCTTTTTACGAGTTTCGAGGTAATTTTTATGATTTTTTTGCAGCCAAAGTACTCGACATAAATTTTTGAAATCTAGTACGTTCATTTATACATACATATACAAGATTCCTAATTGACGTCATAGATAGAAATGTTTTTTACATTTATGCAAAATTTGAGCTCGTCCATGGTATAAAAGATTATAACTTTGCCTATTTAAAAATTGTTTTCTGTTAAGCTAGTGCTATTAAAAAAAGGGACAAATTTTTTTCAACTTCCTTGAGATCCTAAGAACTCAATATCATCTGGAAATTGACATTTAAATATCTTAAAAACCTTAAGCAATAAGAATATTGAAGAATCTATTTTTTAAACTAGAAAAACAGAGTACTCGAAAAACCAAAGAATCTAGAGTCTTTGAATTCTGGAGTACAAAAAGAAACGAAAAGGCAAATAGAAACCCGACAAATGGAAATCCTAACGTTGACGAAAGTTTTTATGCAAACGGTGATCGAACATTCGAAAAGGATCCGAACAAAAGGAGGGAATAAAATGCCCTTCGGAGTACTTGGCGTCGAGTGGCCATATTTCAAGTCTAAGACGAGTTAAAGATTCATGAAAACGAGACGTTCAATTTTAATTTAATGGAATTCTGGATAACGAGTGATCAATCGTGATGGTAGTATGCATACCCAGCTTGATTCTCAGGCCATAAGCACGTTTTCTCATGGGAATCTTAGGAATGGTCGCTGTATCCTTGTTCGCCAAGTAAGCGCGCAGGACGTCTGGATCTGGTACACTTGGGATCCTGCCTGCAAAAGTATGTAAGGAAACCTTCGAGCGGAAGGATCGATAACTGCACTGGCGTAGTAAAACTCTTTTGCTTTCTCGACCCGACGCCGACGGATTGCTCCGAAATACTTCTAAACTTTGAGCAGATGCGCAATGATTGACTTCTGTTCCATACTAAGTACCGAAAAAAAAAGAAAAAAAAATATATACATGTCGAATTGAGTAACCTCCTGCTTTTCGAAGTCGGTTAAAAATAGAAAACACTGTGCATTCTGGATGTCAGGCATCTACCTCCAACACTCCGGCGCATTCTTTCGCTCGCTGTTGTTTTATTAACGTGAAGCGAATTCTTGTCTTTAAAACACTGCCATTACTGCTCGTTACAATTTTTCATTACTGAACAAAATTCTTCAAACGTTCCATTGCAATTCTGATGAAATTGTGCATCGTTTAAAGAATAGAATGGGTTATATCGAAAAGAAAAACCGAGATATATTTATTTCAGAAGATATACTAGTCAGACAATCATTTATAGGGTGATTAAAAATATACAGTTATAAACAGATTTTGTCTTCGTCTATTTAAAATTATATGTAGCACTATTGCCATTCAAATGAATATGCACTTTGATCGATAGTTCTTTTGTTTGATTTATATAATAATACACAATCTCGATAAAATGATAAAGAATTCATAATTTAACCGGAATTTTAGAGCCATTTTAATTGTTCCCAATTTATATCCCCTTTCATACTGATATTTTCCAGAATAATATTCCACTGCAGTCGCACTAAACTTTCGAATTTAAATTAGAGCGAAAGTTATTCTTTTAAATAGGTTCGGTGGAGATTTTAATTTAGGTATTTAGCTTAGGTATCTTGTAACAACAGTAGGCATAATGTAGTGAGCCTGAAGAAAAAGAATCCCTATTACTGACAGAACGATTTAGTCAATATTGAAGGTCAGTCGATCTCGTCAGGAACAATTGATTTATAATTGAGAATGAGTCAAGCACCCCTATGATGATTAACGTATTATTAGACCGATCAATCACACTGGGAAAGATTTAATTATGATTAAGAATCAGTCAATCACTCTTAAGATGTTTCGATCGTAATTGCAGTTCAATGAATCACCCCCAGAAAAAATTCAATTAAGAAACCTCATTGGCCATTGCATTTTTGAAAAAATCGCATGGAACGAAACGCACTTTTGAGGCTCGCCTCCCTGTTGTCGTACACCTGCATTGCTACCACCACTGCGATGAACAACACGTAGCAGAGAATGAAACCTGCAATTTAAATGTATCAGCATTAAAAAGCACCCCCGTGGCCGGTCGTTGCCAGAGGGGTGGCGTGCGAAAAAAGGTAATTAATTGTCGCTGAATCGCGATATGACACGGAAAAATTTTCGAGCGCATTGTAAATCTCCACCTAAGTTGGGGAACGGTCAGGAAGTATTTACTAATTGTGTACTATTTTGTTTGCCCGCCTGAGGGACGTTTTGTTCTCTCGTCGTGTGCCTGAAATGGCGTTCAAAAATTCATAACGTCGAAAAAACTCTGTGTTGCTCCAACGCTAACAATTTCATCCGATTTGCGCTCCTTTCTTTCGTAAAATGGCCTCTGGCCAGACTCCAGAGAGAAAAACTTAATCAATTAAAGAATGTAACAATTATAAAGGAACATCATATTGCTTTAATTGGCGTGTTTAGATGAAAGTTTCATGTATTTTATTTCGCAGACACGAGGACAGGAACATAAGGAAATAACTACGAAGAGTATATTTTTTTGTTTTCAAATTTTGCATTATTCAAAAGAAATGAAATCATTTTTTCTAAATATTTCTCAATGGACGAAATATTTTGGTAATCTTAAACACCAACATTGTATAAATTAACTTTTTTCCAATGCAATACTTTATTTTCTGTATTCGCAAAGAAATGTAAGTACCTTTTATTTCTGTTTCTTTTTTTTTTATTGTACGCATTCTTTTCTATTTATTTTGAACAAATATTTATTTACCCTAGACAAATCTTTTAAGGAAATTGAAAGAATGTACTCTTCGTAATATACTTTTCTTTTAATATTCCTCTCTAAATTCGTTTCAGTAAAATGAAACAGTAAAAGCTCACATTTAAACACAATCGCGCAATAAAAGTTCTACTTCCCCTTATTGCATTTTTAAAATCGCTGGGAACTGGCATACTTGTGAAATCGAGAGGAACGTTCAATAGACGGGGTGACCTCGGAAATGGAGTTCCAATTGTTTTGCGAAACCCCTTTAATTGTTTTCTTTCGAGCGATTTCAAATTTTCTTTCATCGATTTAACTCGGTCCAATGACGGTTCGTCTTTTTCCTTTCGTTCTTTTTTGAAGCTTATCGGGAAACCCGGCAGAAATTCGTCGGTGGCCAGATGGCGAGAAAGCCAACGGCCGAGATATCGCGGCTTTGCTTAATTAAATTCGCTCTGGAGTTATTGTTATTGCAGTATTAAACCGCGTACTTATGGCACCTCGTGGATAAATGTTTCCGTTTCCATGATGCGTGGCTTACTTGCAGTGCGAAACCCATATCACTTTTACCGCGATCGCCATAAATTTCTATCGAATGCGTGAAATTTTCTGTATTTCCCAAACTTAGTAGGGTCTAATAAGAATTTAAGAACTCTATTTAAGAATTAAATAAATAAATGGACATTTTAGACCTTTTGTAGTCGTAGTCATATATTAACAAAATTCTAAGGAGGCAACGATCACAGTCTATCTCGAATAGAAATTGAAATTTTAGCAATATGTGAGCGTAGGGAAACGTATTAAATTGTAACATAATAAGAATAGGGGTGAATGAAAACTTGAAAAATTAGGGCTCAGAAAATCCAGTGTTCGAGGAAGAACAGCTAATGTCATATGTCTCCAATGAAAAATGATCAAAATGCAATTAGATAACCTGACCTTCTCTTTTCAAATACTATTTATTAAATTTCTATTTATAGAACATAGTGACAGGCAGTACTGTATTGCTAAAGTATCGTGTACGTACTACAAGCTTCCCAAAGGTGAATAGTCTCGTCTCGCACGACGTAGCTGATCCAGCAGACCGAGATTATGTAGAAGCAGGCGTCCCTCATGAGAGGCTTTAGGTTGACTCGAAAAGGCTTGACCACTGCAACAGAGCCAGCGATGATCGCCGTCACGAAGACACCGGCACCGATTAATTCCGTGAACATTATTATCCCTTCGTCGCTGCCCGATACGATGGACGTGAAGATGTCAGGAGCCCCATTTCCGAATGCCAATATCGTCACTCCCGCTATATTTTCCGACAGCCGCATTACATCGGCGATCACCGCTAGTGACGGGCAGAAGCTGCACAGAAAAAGGAGGGTGGAAAAAGACAGGGGCCATCGTAGGGTTTTTTGGCCACTGATCTGTATGTATCGAAGGGTTGAGGTGGCTAGGGTTCTGTTAAGGCAAGTCGCGTGAAGTGTTAGGGTCCAGTTCTTGTAGCGTCGGATCTGTTCCTGAAGAAGTCATAGTTAGGAGGAGACTCCTTGTGGACCCATGAGTACCCTCGAAAACTTCGTTGGGAAAATAAAGAGTTTGAGAAGAGATGCGTTATAAAGTATTCACAATTTTCAACTCGATTGCTAAATCCTTCTATTAATACCGAGATTAATACCGAGGTTAATGCACACCTATTATATACACATATACATTTTTATAATTAGAGAGAGAAAAGCAATCTAATTTATCAATCAAATTAATTCTCTATTAAAAAAACTGTCATCCTGCTGTAAAAACATTGTTAATAATTAAGTGACTTTGAAACGAAGTTTGAAGTACACAAGTCAAATTAACCGGTTGGTAATTTTAGTATTAAATCGACCTATATAGTTGTAAGAACTGAATAGTTGAAAATATTTCACGACTTCATCCTCTACATTTCTTTTTTTATCTTAAAAATATTCATCTACCCTCTACCTGGCTATACTCTACTTCATTCTCTTCAACAATGCTTTAATTGTAATACAATAAATATCATTTGTGCACACATGACGGAGTACAAATTTAAAAAGTTTGAAAAAGTCTGCTTCTCAATATTAGTCGGATTTCTCAGTTTTGCTGTCCAATGGTTTCAGTTAGTCATATAGAAATCAGTGGTGTTAGGGTACATCTGTGGACGTGGTGGAAGGTCAGAGAGAGAAAGGGGGACACAGTGTAGCAGGGATTAACTTACAACGATCGAGGCTGCTCGATACTTGATTTCCGGACACGGAACAACATTGATGTTGCTTCTCGCCATTCGCTCCATTTAATATTTTATTTCCGGCCGTTCGAGTGAACCCCCCGTATGTACGCCGACGTTATCCTTTCCTCTATCGCGAATTGAATTTCGACGCGGCTGTATTTGTAAATGCAGCCGCTCGGTTCGCTAAATGAATTAGGGGCAAATCGGACTGAACGCGCTTTTGAACAGATTTCGATTAGATAGGAGCATGAAGTGAGGAGAAATGTGGCGAGGATTGGAAGTTTGATCCAAAACTCGAGATTAATTCTTTCCACGAATCGATAATGAAAGAAAGTACCATTATTGGAGGAAGTAAAGGTGGAAGCTTTCAAGAACTAAATCAATTTTTGTTATTTTTATTTGCTGACCTATAAGGAAAGAACATACATTGATTTGAGAAAATCCAGGTGATCCTTTTATGGAAAAAGTATATTTTTAGAATTTTTGATTACGTTCTGTTTATTAAAATGGGAGTGTATCAATTGTATACGTGTAGAATCAATTCGCATTTTGAATAAAATCACTTCGCGCAGAAGAATGTTCTTTTTCTTAATCTTGCTTTAAAATTAAATTAAATGGCATCTTGGTATTTTCATCTTCAGTTATTCTATATGCATTTTAGATTCGTTTTCTTCTAATTTTGTTTTACTTGTTTCACATTCGATTAGTATATATTTAGCAGAAATATTTCTTCTTGTGCTCAGCTAATTTTTATTTTTAGTTGAGCAGTATCCACTGATCTGTATCATTACCATCCGTAATGTATCGCGACCTATTCGTCTCAGTGAATTTAATATCAACTGTTCCTTAAGTGTCCACTCATTCTCCGTCGAATGACACAACACTGAACGTTATCGCGTATCCTTCCGTTCCACTTGTTCTGATTCTTAACAAACGCTCACCGTTATCACATTTACGCCCGTCGAACGCTGCCATTGAGGCCAGTAACAGATTGTAAATGCTTACGTCGCACTTAAATTGCGCGAGTCGCGGACACCACCGTATCGTGAAATTATTATCGCCGACACGTTCGAATTTTATTATGGTGAAAAGTGGTCAGCTGCTGCGTTGCAGACGGGAATCGTTCCTTTTTAATGACGTACATAAAGCTCCTTCGACCGTCTGGATTAAAATTGAAACGGTTGCCGCGCGAGAACACGTCGATTCTCACGCACCCGATGAGCTATAATTCACCCTTTCTTGAACACAATGTGCCGTGAAAGACTTTACGCCTGGTGCGACCATCGACACCCGGGAGCTTTATGGAAAACCATCGGGATTTGATTCGAGCAATAAACGTTTTACTAACAATTTTTTCGCAATACCGTTCTTTCCCCTTGAATACACAGGCCGAGACATGCGGGGCACGAGAGAAACGAACATTATCAAAACTATGGGAACCTCTATGAAATACAGCTACGTGAATTACGCGAAAAAGTTCAGAATTCTAACAATTGCTAAATAATGTTTTCGTATTTCTAGATGTACATTTGAAAAATATTTACTCACAAGTTGTCTGCCGTGGTTCCCAAAATTAGAAACAGGTACATAAGCCATACGATCATGAGTAGTAATCCAAAGACGAACAAACTCATATTCTCCGAGTGAAAAGTACAAAACAAGATCTCAGTGTATTGAAACACGGAATCCGTGAAACAGTCACGGGTGTGTTTCACCCATTTGCATCGATCTTGGGCGGGAATTTGCCAAACGTATGAACAATCATCCTACCCGAAGGTGAAAATTAATCAATTAAACCAGATGAATAAATTAAACAGAATAAACAAAAATTTAGCTTGTGAAATTACATTTTAGGGTTACAAAAAGTATATGATAGATAGAATAGATAGAATAATTCTTAAATTTATTTCACCTCGCGTATCGGTAAATGACCATGTCTTAGAAAAAAATTAGACCACGATGAACTCATATTAAATACTATTTTTCTAGTGAACTGTCGCATTAACAGAGTTAACCTATCTCTACTATCTCGAGAAATACGCTGTCAGTATTCCACTGTCAATAAAGTATTACACAATACGATAAAACGTCAACTGTTTGATCAAATCTACAATTTATTGATGGTTAATATTAAACTTAATTATTTTATTACATTGCATAGCATTCTATTATATTTTACATTCTTATAATTAAGGTAAAGTCCTGTACAACACGACGCGACCTTGCGCGAGTTAAAATCATAGTATTAACCAGTTAATTTCACTAGCAGTTAGGTAGGTCAGGTTGTTAGCGATTAGGTTGTTATTAGGTCATTCAACCTGAATTAAATTCATGTAACAAAGAGCAACAAAGGCCCTTCGGTGTTCACTGTTGTGGAAATAAATAGAACAAAATCCACTAACCGTACGTTACGTCTGTCCGGATCATTTGTAACCTCAGATATAGCAAATTCCATATTTCCGCTGGCACATATGCCGAACTGAAAAAAATTCCACGATGAAGATGAATTATTCTATTCACGGATGTAACTGTGCCTGGACGTTCAGGCGAAATTAAACAGGAGCGCTCGTCTACACTCGTCGGACGAGAGCAAGAGGCTCATTAGACGCCGTCCACCCTCTTTCTGTTGTTTCTTGTTGTCGTGGGATGACGAAAAAGAAGGCCGTGACGCGGTTAATGAGGACTGGTGAAAACGAACGCGTCGTGTTTTCGTAAACTGAGAATCTCGACAAAAAGACAACATTGCACAATTTACTTCTTTCTTAATCAACATTGACTAATTATGGAACTGATCTAGCAGTTATCAGTACAAACCTGATTTAGTAAAATTGCATTCTTAAACTCAAACGTACATCTATTGAGCTGTAATAGCTTTTGTTTTAAATTAAAAATTAAATATTTACTCTATAAAAACATAAATTAATCATTTTATGTCTAAAAATGAGTAAGTAGTGGAGCAGCGCCTCGATCATTGCATAAAAGCCTCGTTCGTTGCATGGTGTCGACAAGTGGAGAGGTTGGTCGCTAAGCAACAAGTAAGATTGGAGACCTAACCCAAACCTAACTCAGACCCTAAGCGAGACTGCGGTCAACTAAAACAAAAATTAAGAGGCTGATCACGCCACGATTTTATTCCATGAACGTAATCGCCATAAATCGAACGAGAAAGTGAAACTTTAATTAGAAATATGGAAACCGCTTCTCCACGCATTCCTATACGAACGTTTCGATTGGTTCGTGTAAAAATGCCAAAGTATAATTACTTTTTATCGGATTTCTGTTTTTTTATTCACTATATAGTATGGCAAAATCGTTTTGCATCGAATATCTGAAGGACCATATCGGATGTGTAGCATTTAACATGACAAATACAATGTTTCTTTGTTCCCTCTACTTTGATACCGCCTGCCAAAGGTATTCTTTGCTCTGATTAATTATTATTACATGAGCTTCTGTCAGGGAACGCTTTGACTACCTGCCGATAAATTCATTTGGGTAATTGAAGAGTGTAAACATTTTGCACTGGGAATTTATCAAAGCACAGAGGAACACTCTCCGCTCGATATTCATTTTCTTTAGTTATTACTCTGATGCATTTAAGTCTTTGATTCGACGGTATGCAGCATGAATAAATATATAGTAGATGAAAGCGTCGGAGAACAATGACGTCGCTTTTATAGAAATCATATTTGCGAGTTCTGCGCATTGTGTCTCGCTTAAAAGGATATCAACTGGTCAAAGGGAGGTTAAATCATTCATCAGAATAATATTCAACCAATTTGCAATTTAACGGTATTATAATTTGTTGCTACGTAAAAAACAAAGGATAAGGAATATCGAATAATTTGAGTATGTTAGAGGATCGTTCAGAAACGTATAGAGAATCTTGCTTAAAATATTTTATACTTTCTTTATTTGCTTATAACATATCAGAAAATAAGAAAATAGAATGCAGTTTTGATTGTTACACTGATAATGTTAATTATTTACTGACAAACATTATTTCGAAAAGCAAGGTTTTATATTATCTGCTTCGTTTAGGAAATATTATTTCCAATATGTATATTGTTATACAATTTTTTGGCATTGTGCTGAAATCAGAAGATTAAAATGACATAAAACGTACTTACCGATGTAAACAAGAAACGCATTTAATTAATTAGCATCTCTCTACTTGCAACACATATTGTAATAACAAAAACTATTTTTTAAGCTTAGTACACCATTTTTAATCATGTCTCGTGGAATTCTTCAATGGAATGATAAAATAATCCTACTTAAAAATTCCCATTAAATCTGGAAACAAGTTATTTATTCGCAGTTTACTAATATTCACGATGAAACAGACTGATGCGCATTAAAATTGAAGTCACTTCGTCTAGGTACCGATGCGAAGGGATTAACAAGTACACCTGTGCTCCGGTATCGCTAAAATTGCAAATTAAATTAATTCCTGAGTGCATTTATAGAGTTAAAGTCTAAATACTTTATTCGATTGCATCGAAAGTCTCAAAAGGGACATGATTTTCCCCAAATTTACAACTACGCTTTTATTCCACCAACGAGAGACGCGCCCGGCTTTTCCGGCTTCCTGTTTTTGCTACTCCACGTCCGTGCATTCATAATAAAGTGCGGGTGATATAACGCTGGAATATGCAAAAGCTTCTTTTCGTAGTGTAAGGCGACTCTTATAACTAGTATAACGACGTTTTCTCTTCTTTGTTAGAGCGACTGAAATTTTAAGCCCGCGGTCGTGGCTGCATTTAATGTATACTCTACGCCAGGAATTAATTTACCAAACGAATGTATTAAATCAATGGAAACGCGACGAGCGCGATTATCCAACTTAATGAAAGTATTTCAACCGTAAATCGTTTTCGGTTGGTACGGTAATCTTATTTATTTATAATGAGACGTACCAGATGTTGCACGGTATTTCCTAGATTCAAGTAAGCTCTCTTTTACCAATAAATATAATAAAGTTATATTTATCAATTGCAAATGTGTACTATTTATAAATAATTTACTAAAGCTGAACAATTCCGACTTGAAAGCGGAAATCACGTTAATCAAACTCTGGTTAGGCAACTACCACTGTGTCGACTTTGTAATACATTTAATTATGGGAATCATTAAGGTTATTCGAATCATTGGACACCTTTAGGTAATTCGTTACGGTTAGGAAACTATGTATAATAGAATGGTGACATGCTACACCCAATCTACTACAGAAGGACTTTCCCATCGGTTCGATCAACTGGTGGGTCAGACACTGTGTCAGCATGACCCAACGGTTGTTCAGGCTCCAATTTATTACATATTCGCACATACGTGCTAACAAATACAGCCAACAACAATACGGAACTACTCTGTCGGTCGTTTATAACTGCGCCAGCATATCCACTGTCTGAAATTTCTCGTGCTACGCTAACCGATGGAGAAGTTCTATACGATACGAAATCAGGCGCTGGCGTAAACCTGTTAACGATCATGTCCATGGCCCAATTATGAGACAACTCGGAGTCAGCACTTTTGGAAATGGAAGGCAAACGCCAGAGCTGTCATTTACATATCAAATAATTAATGGATAAATTGTTGAGTCCTTCTTCGCTTGAAAAGATCAATTTAAATCCTCCAATTAGGGAGTATAAGGCTTCGTGATGAATTTATATTGGATGTATTCGCTTCGAAGTAGTCTATAAATCGAGTCAGAATATTTATTCAACAATTCATGGATTGCTAAGAATTTGAAGTTTTATACTAGATACAGAAATAAAAATTGTATGAATAGTTCATAGGAAGGCTTTATTTGTCTTTACTGGTTTCAATGAAAAACTTGAATAGTTATTTATTTTCAATACGACAATAAAAATTCATGTCATTTTTCTTCAATATGGTAATGAATATAACATATGTGTTGAGAATAAGTTAATTCTTACAAATATCAAAGCGAGCTACAACAAGAAGAAATTAATTGATATTTTACTCAATTATGAATGGTTATTTAAGCATTTAATTCTTCGTTACCTAAAGCTCTGGCCAGTAAATGCACAGCATGCATATTTTATGGGTTTATCTTTTATAAATAAATTAAATAACCCCAAAGAATACGGAAATACGTAACATTAGAAATACCCAACTTGCGTTCAATGCTTCATGAATGAAAAAAATATGGTGAAAAGATCATATTAGTTTTACGATAATATCGTGGCTCTAATCGCGGTCTCTAAACTTCGCGCAACTATTAAGGAAGGCATCTGACATTCACTGGTAAATTTATCGACAAGATTTCGGATCCCATTTGCGCGTCTAAATCAATTACTCCAATTGCGATCGTTTGCATGCAAAGTGATCCGACTGCTAACAGCATACGAAATGGAACGCACAGGTAACGGGCGCGCAAATTTGGACCTATCCCAAGATTTAACTCAGATCTAAGTCAGGTTTCACGTACCTCTAACTCACACATTATTCCCACCTCATAATTCCATTCATATTTACGGCGTAGCGGATCTTCAAATAATATGGTGTCCCATAACATTCCGAACGTGATGCGGATTCTGAGCGTGTTCTACAGAAGTGTTGAAACGTACTTCTTAAGACAACTTTACTAATTATCAGTTCGCGGATATTCGAACCACTGTTCAAAATAATATAATTACTGCGGTGCTCTTACAGTTATAGACGAAATTAATTCATAATTACTGATTAATTGTAAACGGTATAAACATTCAACTATGTCAGTTTCAAATACGAGTTGGAGTAATATACTTACTAAACAATTTTCAATATTCATTCTAAGCTTAAGAAATATCTCAACATGGAACCTACGAGTTATTTTCTGATACTTATCTCTTGTTATAGAAATGAGAATATATATTATGGTTACAGAAGATCTTTAGTGAATTATAATTACACATAAATGTACTCATACTACACATGGTTTCGAATGAAAAATATTAGTAAAACTGAGTTCCGTTTTTTTTTTTTTTTTTTTCGTAAAATGAATAAGAGGATAACTAGGAAAAGTAGAAACAAATGCGAATGCATATTTTATGTATATGCATCAATCGTCAATCCTACACAGCCATCATCATCGTTATAAAATAACAAGTCTACGAGTAATTCTATAAAAAGTATCCGCGTGTTTGCATGGAAGCGATGAACAAATATCTTCGAATATTTATTTCCGTAGAAGAGAAGCGAAATTCGATTTTCGAATGAAAATATTTCAAAATGAAATAGCCTACAACGAGAACATAAAATAGTTATGGAGTTCTCCGACATTGTGCGATTAAAAGTATGTGAGAATTATATGCTGAAAATTTTAATTAAAATGCTTCGTTTTTTATTAAATTCGATCCGTTTATATAGCTTTTATATTTACACAACTGAAATTTGATTTAAATTGTAATTGAATATTATGTTTGATTGTTTTATCGTAATGGAAACGCATTTTCAATAAAGGTATGCATGTGGTATTGCAATATGTTCTATACAAGGTAATATTTTTGTGCTCGTTACGATTTCATTTAGTTACTACATATAAGTAGTATATATCTTAAATCGATGACTATAAACAACCTTAAATGTTTAATTAGCTATCTTTTATACTTTGAATTTAATGATTGAATTCAAATGATTCTCCAAGTTTCAAATATACTTTGTTCCTCATTATATGTTTATTAATCTATTTATAAAGTCTTCCACCTGTTTATTTTAGTCTGTATATTATATTCCACATATTTCTCGCAATTAGTATCATAAAATCAATTATTATTTGGTCTGACAAACGACGCGCTGAATTATAAGCACGGAACAGGGATCAATACAGGACCAAATTGGTCTGCAGATTATTTAACGTTAATGCATACTTTAAATCAGTTTTACGCCATATCGAGCTGCAATATCCGGATACATAAATAGGGTTGTCGATTATACCGGGGAGCGTGATATTGTCTCGCTGATGCAAGCACAGTCACATCCTGTGGATTATTGGCATTCTCCCAAGGGAACCGAGAGGGTGTCCTCTGAAAAATTCGAAATTCAAATGTTAACTGTAATCTCGTGTACATTGATCGATGAAATGAGAACATCAATGAAGCTCGAGTTTTCTATAAGAAATATCATTTCTCCACACCTGCGACGAAAATTACTGTGACGAATGAGTAAACCATGAAATGAGATTCACGTGATGTTTTGTGTTCGATAATTTTAATGAAAAAGTAAGCTATGTGTATCGTTATTGAAAAATTTGAATACATTTTTTAATTATTCCTTTATTTGCTTTACGAAGGAAAAGTAAAACTAAATTGTACTAATATTACTTATGAATATTCAAAATTGTTGAATACTTATATTATTCCAATTAACATTTGAAGATGACACAGCTGAACGCTTATACCTTTTAGAAATAATCAGTACGTAGGAATTAACTTCGCTTGTAACCGTAAGAGCTTTGTAATCATTAACATAGTCCATTAACATTTGTAATCATTAATATAGTTCGAATAATTCATATATCAATTAATGAACCCTAATACCTTTTAGAAACATTCAATAATTATGAATTAACTTTACCCATAAACCTAAAAGCTCTGCAATTATTTATATGGATCACGTACATCATAATTTAAGGATCTAATAAAATTGAGATTATATTTCGTAACGAAGCTTCAAAATGGAAAGTACAAATTTCAGACAAAATGTGCCTCGTTTTCGTTAGAATTCTGTACACACTACAGCACTTTATTTGTATATTTGCAGATACATAAACGTTGCCCTACGTTGTATTCTTTGCAGATGCATGAGAGTTACTGCACGCTATATCTTGTGTGCTTCTAATTATTACTTTCACCTGTTGCTCAGTACCAGGTGCATCCTGTGGGACTTACTGTTTACTTTGACAACCTTTTTCTGTACACTGACTCTTTAGTAGTTATACTATTTGATGTTTTTATCTGGTTCAACCTCTATTCCTTATGCTCAGCGTCAGTGTTCATATTTATTTTTATTTTTATTTACGTATTCACTTACGCATTTATGTACCACGCTTACTTCGTTTGAATCGTTCTTGCATCTTGTATAAACTCTTCAAGGATAGGATTTAATTTGAATTTTTATCCTTGCATTTACTTCTTGTACTCTTGACTAAATATTCTTAGGCAATCTTGTCCCAAAAGTATCTAATAAATAACGTATGTCTTCGAAGACTAATATACGGATATTTAACTCTTTTTCCTTAGTTTCGTGAGTAAGACATACATTTTTCAATCTCTTGATTAGAACGTTCGTATACTCGAAACGTGTGCAACGTACAACGAATTTGTAGTTATAGTCTCATGCTATGAAGTTACACGTTGGAACAGTAAATTTTGTAATTCTACCCTGCATGTCCTTCAGATTTATGTGTTTTATCAGTTTACGACTTACGAGCGGGTATAAAAGAAGCACACAAAATTTATCATACACGTCACATGATGGATCTATCGTGTACCTGAGAGTTGACTCGTCAGTTGGGAGCAGTCATTATTTTCTAGCCAAACAAGACATAGTAGATCCTACATTAGCCGAGCAACGAATTTAAAAAACGAAAAATCTGCTATTGTATACGAAGAAGTACACTCTTTTCCTTTATACATATTTATATCATTACTGTCAACTAGGGAAAGAAATTATTTCTTCCATTATTCGTTAAATGTCACTATAACTATATTCAACATTTAATTTTTGAAAATATTTCTCTTATTGTTATCTTATACCATTTATAACGTACTTTCACAAAGTATCGTAGCAATCAATATTTGCCTACATAATTTAATTCAAAAACAAACAGACTGATCGGAACAATCACTGTCGCACAGGTAATTCTAAAAATTCAACGCAGAACCGGTCGCGTACTATCTATTATCACACCTACGGCTATCGTTGGATCGATAGTTAAACTGGAAGATGCAAGCATAAAAGAATATATACATACACAATACGAAAAGCTGGGGCGCCTATTCGATGCACTTAACGTTCTAGGCAACGCGGGTATTTTCCCTTTGGAGCACTTTCATAGTATTTGTTGCGGTACTGGCTCGAATGCTCTGTAAAAGGCGGCAAACACCTGCCTCGGCATGGACGTGTCTATTTGCGACCACAGACTAAAGTAAACAACGCCGTCGTTGCCGTAAGAATCCAGATAATCCTGGAGATCATTTCGCACCAGAGGTGGACCTGACATCGGTATGCGAATACTACTTAGCTTCTTACATCCTGGAGTCAGAGGACGCGCTGACAGCTGGACGTCAGTTTGTCAGAGTTAGAGACATCCTTGCTCGTAAGGTACCGAAGTTAATTTTTAACTATTTCTATCGTGATGGGACAAATCACTAGTCTTAAAGA
Organism: Hylaeus anthracinus; assembly: GCF_026225885.1. Classification (NCBI taxonomy): domain Eukaryota; kingdom Metazoa; phylum Arthropoda; class Insecta; order Hymenoptera; family Colletidae; genus Hylaeus; species Hylaeus anthracinus. Next base: position 6,991,854 of record NW_026534344.1, on the reverse strand, counting down.
CTCTTTTTTCGATTAAGTTATTTAATAGAGTTAATATATAGTAAAAATATATTGTACGTTTTTGTAGTAAACCATGAAGATGATAGTAATCTGAAAACTTTGAAAAGTATAAAGGTGTGATGTTTTCTAATTATTTGAGCACTCTTTTAAATCTTGGCCATCAAAATTTCGGAACAAATAATGATCCAGAGAAAATGTTTTACGATAATAATATGATTTTACATAATCAAACGTTAATAACTGCAATTATAAGGTTCACCAGTGACCCGTATTTAAAAATCTCTTTAATTATGTGTAGCGTACAATTCTTTTAACCAGTCTCATGATTTTAATAACGAATTTTATATTAGCGTCGTTCAATATTATAATAAAAAGCCAAACGTATATTTGAATAACATGTTTGTATAATAATTTGTCATAAAAGCATCGTTAATATTTCATTATTAATTTTTGATTTGCAATCTCCGTGCAGTATTTAAAGTTACTTTTACCACGATGAATATCTTCTACTAATAAATATATATCAAATTTTTATTAGGTGCCTATATCGTATCATATAACCTGCTTATAATATCTTACACTCATCTCTGGTATCATTACATACTTTGTAACTGTAATATAAACGAAGATATTCTGTTGAGGCAAGAAGAAGTTTCATTTTAATAAAACTCGCTTATGATTCCTTCTGAAGGAAAGACACCAATTTCTGTTTTAATATTCTTAACTTTTCTTAATTTTAATATCGAACTTTTACCTTTCAACTTTTCTTATATACATTCATCTTACCGAAGAAGGCCCAAACTGGACCAGTAACATTCAAATATTATTTAAACCAGCGATTATTAAACTTCCATCAATAGTAGGTGTTTATCCTACCGAATCCTAAAGAGTTAATCTCTACAACCCTGCTACTTCTAAAAGATTACGTACTCAACATTGAGACACGTTGGAACATGTTAAAACTACAAAATTCTCCTAAGAAAAGTTTTTACAGAAAGTTACTTTCTCCCACCGAGAAGCCTGGAAAGAAAATGTTCACAGAGCCTCAGAATCCTCCAACGTCAATGTAGAAGGTCAGTAGTACCAATCACGCTCAAAGTGACATCGACAAGGTGGTTTTTTTAAACATGCTGCCATTCACACTGTCACAGAAGGCCATTAGGTAGACCATGGAGGCACGATGTCGATCATAGTCCCTTGGAAAAACAGACGCAAGGATTTAGGCGAAATCGGTCTCGCCGAACCATTAGTCACGGCTAACAGATGTACCAACTGACTGTGAATTTATGATCTGTCAATTTTTATTGAGAACCAGAAAGGCCTTCGAGAGTTACGAGTCCCTAGTGGAATGTAGAGTTGCTTCTTTTCTAAAACAACTGTCGCTGAAAATGTGCAAAGAAATGCTTAATCTCAAAAGTGACAGACAAGACAAATCCACATCACAAATACTATGACATTTTACCAATAGTAAATAATACATCATGCGTGAGAGACATATACAAATAAAATATTCTGGTTCTTCGAAATAATTTAAGAGCAATATTGCTTGGAATAATTATTATACTAATATTGCGATTAAAATTAAATGAGAAACAACAGTATATGCATGCGTGAAGATTTACGTGAAGATGATATATAGCAATTATCTTGTGTGCGATAGGTAGAATAATTGCTGAACTAAAATTCTTTTCTGAACAATCTAACACTTATATAAGCATCATCGAAAATAACTAATCTCCAATAAATAGCTACGTAGTTAGTTGCCGAGAGTGGAGGTCTAATGTATTATTTCACGATGGCGGTACTGATTAATTGTCTCGTTTTACCGACGAAGTTGTGAACGCGAATTACAATTTCCGGGTACTTTCTCGCGCGCGAGATTAAAGTGGTGCATTATTAAGGAACGCACTGGGGAATAAGAAAGTTATAGCGAAAAGGTTGGAAGCGAACGTGAGAAAGAACCGACTGGAGAAGAATCGAACTTTTACTCTATTAATTTTCACACTGAATCGTCGGAGCCATTTAAAAAGCGTACTTGTCAAATTACAATATTAGTTACATATTAACGTGTATGCTTTATATAAAATATTAATTAATGATTCAAATTTGATCATTCGAAAATCATATAAGGTCAATTAAACATAAATTAAATCTTGTCATGTGTGCTTTATGTAGAACATTCATCAAGGATTTAATTTTATAGTAACACATTCAACAAATTCCTTTCTGATATAAAAGTATTAATATGGATCAAACTAAAAATCTTGTGACACATTTCCAAATTAAAATTCTTTGTCCTTCAACATTTTACTTTCAATCTATCTGTCAATTAGGTAATGTCTCTAAATTAAAAACATTGATACTTTTTCTATACACTCATAATTTTCATCTCGCGACAGAAATGGGAATAAAAAATTGTTGCTGAAAAATACAAGTAAATTTCGATTGACCGGTTCTTTTTTTAACGGGCTCGTTTTTACGATGTGTAATTTATTCTCGACATTTCGCGTGTTGTCCATGCATTATTATATTACACAATTTTCATCTTCATTATTTTAATTAATTGGTTGCAATTCGAATTTCAAACTGGTAAAATTGTTATTTATTATTACTGTGTCCGTTTATGCAGGATACAACGGCGAATTGCTGATGCGGATTTTAACTCGAAACGATATTTAATTTCATTAAAATTTCAGCCGACGTAGAACAAATGGACACACTTTTGCTACGCGTTTCGCATTGATCGTTCGAAACGTCATTTCGAGCTGAGGGTTGAAAATTCTGGCCGCGACGACGAGCAAATAAGAGAAGCGAGAAGAATTGAACGACATAATTTTCATTGTTTGAATCGTAAGCTAGATAATGGAGGTGTGTTGAATGTGTTTCTGCAGTCAGAGTATGGCTAAAGGGGGTCCACATTAACGTCTCTAACTTTGCAAAATGATATAACTTGAGCTCCCAGTAGTGTAAGTGCAGGCGAATTTATTCTCGAGATCCTCGCCTTTGTCTTCCGCCAGACTTCGGAATCACTTCACTCCGAAACGACGTTCCGAAATTCAAGCGAACTGTTGGCGGATTTCGTTCTGATCTCATTGTCGTGAAACGGAAAATTTAATACGGGAAATTTAATTAGAAAGATCGAAAGATCGAAATCGCGAAGTAATTTCGATCGTGATTAGTATTTAAGAAGTAATATAGTATTTGTAAAATTACACGGCAGTCGGTGATTCTCCTACATGTACTGATGAAGCAAGAATAGCTCATTTTTTATGAGCGGAGTTGCAACCATTTTTTAACCCTGAAAACAGAACTCACCTTTAAAACTATCGACTGTTCGAGTTTACAGATTCATGAGTGTCCACAAAAGGAATTCACCCATAAAACCAATCGTTTACTCAATTTCTTGCGCCATTGCGAATCAAATACGCCAATTCGTGCGACGGATTGTTGAGATAAGGGAATGGATTGCTCGATAAATGGCGTTATGCAGCAGCAACGTTTGCAAAACGAGGTAACGACGATATTCTCCGCGTAATCCACCGGTCGCGGAACTTTTGTTTTACCAAGTAAAATAAGAAAGAGGTACACCGTGTACAGCACCGTATGCAAATATATAACGCGGTTTCACGACCCACTTCCGTCCATGGTCGTGCCTTAAATCGGTCTACGAAATTAAATGGAACCGCCCTGGTAATTGCTCTCTCTTATTCCGTGCTTTAATTAGTCGTCGACGATATCGCGAAAGTTTCCAGCAACGGTTGGCGCGAGAAACCCTGGGAGACAAGGAGCACAACATTCTTCTTACAGGCTAGAACTTGAAATTCAGATAAGAGAAGCTCCCACCGTCATCTTTACCGCTTGCCGCACCTTGCCCTAATTTTTTTTTTGCTCCTCCACTCGCGTAACTGCTTACCGTTGCTCTTTCGTCATTGTTTCGGCCCGGTGCGTCCTCCTGCACTTGCCTAATGTCCCCTTATTTGTCCCCTGTCGGATTGTCGTTCGCGTTCCGCATCTCCAAATGAAAGTTCCTACTTTGTTTTTAATGAACATTTGAATGTAGAGTCCAAAAGAGACTAAATGGTGCAAACATACCATTGAGATATCATCGTGCTTCGACGTACGTCGTAGGTGTAATGAGGATTCGGAAGGAATCGGTGAAAATTATACGGAATGATTTTTAAAACTGGGATGAGCTATTAACTCCTTTCTGAACGATGTAGACTGTATTTTAATGATTTAATTTTTTTTTTTTTGTGCAACGGTATGTGTGCAATGGGCATAGTGATTCTTATTGGCATAATTCAAGGCAATTTGTATTTGTTCAGAGTTTCAGACACGATAACATCTATAATATAACAGAATAAAATTTTATGTTTTTGATGAAAATGAAAGAGAAATAGAAAAGCAAATAAGCTTTTAAAAATATTAAGACATAACAGTAAATTTAAAAAGTCCTTTTTAAAACATCGACAACATTATTTAATTTGTTAGCTGTCTTCTACAATCAAAGAATCGAAGTAATCTACATACAGTATGTCGTGCAAGGGTTTGGGAAAATTTTGTGTATATTTATGAGAATCCTGAAATAAGATGTTAACTGTTAATTAACTACCAGCGAAGCAATTTTGCCTGTTAATTAAACGTTCCTGCAGTAACTTCCTCATGCAATGCAAATAAGTTAACGACTATGCATGGCATTTCAGAGATGCGTACACCTAAATCCAGTGGTCAATGGAACACTGTAGTGTCCGGCTAATTCTCTAACGTACAACATCAATAATCTCTCGATGACAGTGCGAATTTCTTGCGTTCAAATTATTACCACGGACGAATGCTTTTGTAAATTGAAGAACATTATTTAATTGTTACCTTCGAGAAGCTTTGGAAACTACAATTGAAGAGTAGTTTTCTTCCATGTGTTTGTCATACCTTTTATTCTTATTGAAAAACGGGGCGCGAGGAATGTGAAATAGGAAAACAGGAAGGAACGTGATAGACGGACTGGAAAGAGAATTGAAAAATTTAAAGCCCAGTACGTAACAGCGTATCCCGTTTGAAAACGTGACATTTGATATATAACTACGAGGTGAATAGACGTCTAAGTTTATGTCATAGGGTCTTCTAGTATAATGTGTTTTTAAAAAGCTATTTTTTCATTCGTTTTTGTTAAGCATTATTTGTCACAGCATTTTCTAGTTTGTCACAATTATTTACACACGGTTAAACAAATTTATGTTTCATATGCTACATGTAAAAACGATGTCTTGTTTAAAACAGCAGACTAAAAGAACAATTTTTAAAGAAAGTATCGAAATTGTATTGAATAATTAAAACATTTTTTCCAATCTCAATTCCTTTCTAGTTTTTTAAATGATAAAGTCTCGACATTTAAACGTGGAAATCTTGTACTAGTAGAATGTACAGTAATATTTGTAAATTATTCACTGTATGCATCGGTCTTATGTGTAACACGTTTAATTTGCTCGGTAATTACCCTTGATAGAGTTTGATATATTGCGAACCCACAAGAACGTCAGATTTTGGACTGACTTGACCTAAGCGATGGCCTGTGTCGAGTTTCGTAAATTAAGGACGTTTGCAATATACCTGCATCGCATACCTGCATGTTCCATGTAGCGAACTAGTGCGGAACGCATGTAAAATTTAGGAAACCGCTCAGAAATTCCATATTAGCATTGCAGGCTTGTACCTCCACGTATGGCTTGTCAAAAAACTGAAATTCTCTGCTGAGTATCAAATAAATTTTAAAGATTGGAAGATAGAGAAACTGTATATTTAACTTTTTTAGTGTAGAATATTCATTTCCTTGAAGATTAATTTAAAAATTATTTACAAACCAACAGATTACAAGAGCTTATATAATCAAGCTAATCAGTTTGAATCATTGACTTCAAATTAAAAGAAGAGTTATCATAAAAGCAATATAATTCCATAACGTTCTTCATCATTTATATAATATTGTGATAAACAATCGACTAGAAAATCGAAGTGTTCTGAAAGTTCTTGGATTTTGTACAAAACTGTCTCGCATTCCTACAAGAATACGTGCTTATGGGAGACGAAGGCAACGTCTCTCGATTCTAAAGTAGTAGTCGAAGAAACGAAAGTGCAACTGTATCCATAAAACAGCGACGTGCAAATCTTTGAGGTGTCTCAAGCCGGAAGGGAAAGAGTTTCAGAAAGTACAGCGAAGAATGCGAGTGAATTTAATGTGCTCCAAGAAAGTGCAAGAAGCATGGAAAGAGGCAAAAAGAAACTCCTGAAGAATATAGCAAAATATAGTCAAAAGTATTATATGATATAATAAAGAAATAAAAAATATACATATATAAACACGAGCAAGAAGCTGTATCACTGGAATCTTATATTACTAATTCTGAGAGAACAAAACGTGATTTAGGTGATTAAGAGGCACGATGCTGTTGAAAAACTTAAAGTAATGAAAATGGAAAACTTTATATGTTCTTATTAAATGAAAAAAACAACCAACATTAGTTTTTCTAAGTTGCAAGATAATTCCATAACGATGCAAATAGAATAGATAATAATTTGTTAATAAATTTAGTTGCTTTAGTCCATCGCCATTTTTATAATATTGTGATAAACGATGAACTAGAAAATCGGAGTGTTCTGAAGATTCCTGGATTTTGTACAAAACTGTCTCTCATTCCTACAATATTTCTCTCGCTTAGTAACTTCTTGAAAAAACTATCGTATAAAACCACAACAACGATAAACTTCATTTCCGTTCTATCTAAAGAGTTAGAGAACTCGTAAATTTGGGTGTTATGTGTGTGGGCCTGTGTACAACCAAGATTGAATGAAAATTGAGAGTGTAGGGGCACGTGTGTCCTGACACTGCGAGTTTGCTGGCTCATGAAAGTTTTCTTTATACTGTTACAAGTCGAGGCTGCGCGGACGCGAAGCTGAGGGTGTGTATTATTAGAGTGTTGTAGACGAACCGCATTTTGGTCCATCGTACTGCATCCGCCGTTATGAATTTCTAAATTTTTAGTTCAGATTTAGAATAAGCGAGCAAAACAACCCCTGATTTGGAATCAGCGACCCCAAAAACCATTACATACCAAATTTCATCAAAATCACATAAACGGAACTCGTTAAATATTTAAGACAAGCTATGCGAAGGTGTTTGTTGTCATTTTCTTCTAACAAATACTACGTCACACACTATGTTTACAATTTTTTACTACGTTACTACGTCGTGCGGAATTCCTACCATCCAATAAACATTTATTATCAGTGTTGAATATTCTTGAACAATTGTTTTGTTTAGTGCTCCACTGAACGCGGTAGCGATAGGTATATCTGATGATTGCTGATTTGCAGAAAGTTCCGCGAATGGGAGTCAATCGGTTTGTAGAGAAAAAGGAGAGAGGGGTGGAGGATCCGGTGACTAGGTGCAACTAACGTCGTCTCATACTGTTACATTACAAGGGATGTTACCCAGCGACACATGTTTCCGCCACGTTTGTGACATAATTGTAGTCGCGCAGAAGATGGTCCGATTGCGGTACTTAACTAAATTGCGGTAGAGACGGAACACTTTCCAAAATGTTGAAAGCAAGTCTTGCAGCAATGTTCTACTCAACGCAAAGTAAACTTTGCTAAACCGATTAACAGATGCTTACATTGAACAGCTTGAATTCTTCCTCAAATATAAAGCTGATGACATTAATATTTTTTAATCATAATATATTCTAAGACTTTTGCGCAATCCAAAAGCTACCATGGCGAAGTAAGAATTGTTTACAATAGCTTTGTCATTGTCGCAAGTATATTTTTAAAGTGTCACCGCGTTCGAAATTCTTTGCAGGAGTTTCGGGTTCGAAATTCATGGCAGGAAACTCGTACTGTCTTACGTCGCAGTTTTTACAGTCTTATATACACTTCACTGAAGTCTGTTCTCACCGTTGGGAGCAATAACCATGTACTAAATATAGCACGCTCCTGCCCAGCATAGTAAAAATTATTATTTTCTTCGCGTGCAACCGAGGTAGAAAAGAGCGCGCGTGCAACTGCATTGTTGCGACAATTTGGGTAACTATTTTAGAAGGAAGTCCGAAGGTACACGCAGCGCAATATTATTCTCATAATGCAACTATGGCGTTTAAGGAAACGACCATTGTTCCACGCTTGTTTGGTACTCAACCGTGGAGAATATGTCTTTCAGTGTATAAATTTACCCAGAGAAAGGTCAATGATATCTTAGAAGCTAGATACAGAATAGTTAGATAATCCTCGAATAAAAAAATTATTATTATATACATATAAAAGGAATGGTAAAAAGAACACAAACAACAATATATAAGAAGGAAAGAGATGAGAAAATACAATAATAATGAAGATAAGTAAAGTATAGACCGAATGAATGTAAACATTTGTACAAAGTAATAAAAAGAGACTAATGGTTATTTGAAAAGAAGAAAAGTATATGAAATTCTTTTGCAAGATTCACGCTATGCAATATACTGTTATTAATTGTTATAGTTGAATCATGATCTTCACAATATACCAAATTCTATGAACGTCGCAGTTTCGAAGTGTTTCCTTATTTCCTGCAACCGTACTTTAGAACTCACTAAACTCACTCTCGAATTCTTACACTCCTGACATTAATTACTCCCACACAACCTCTCGAAATGTTTCTTGCAATGAATTTACTGCAAGAACGAAGAGGTAAGAAACAGTACACGCATTTTACCAGTTGGCGAGTGGAATTAAGATAAAGAACCTCCATCCCCTTTGTTCCGTTCGATACCGTACTAGTTTCCCGAACTATAGGGACCTAACTTTCTTTGTGTGTACGTAGAACACGGAACAAGTGACTTTCCCTGACCAAAGCCACCCTCTGACACGCTCCAATGAATCTTTGACTTTGTCTTCTGAATATCTGTGAAACACTGCGTCCCCGTATACGAAGAATGCCTTTTAAATTTCATAAATTATTTACAAGATTGAACCTAACCTTTTCCACGTTCCTTGCTTTAGAGAACAAACGCGTGAAAACATCCAAGTTGGCATTTTTGCACCTCGCCAACTTCATATATATTTAAGGAAAATAGCAAACTGATGTCGACAGGAATTTTCTTCTTTTTTTCGAATTGTCTTTTCAAAATTATTGCAATCTGTAAATCTTCAATTTTTAGATGATTACAGACGAAAATTTGAAATAAAATGATAGTAACATAAAAATTAAAAATATGAAGATACTACGAATTATTCTTATTATAAATTTCGTTTTTGCCAAATTCCAAAGTAATAATTTGTCCAATTAATACCCAACGTGATGAATCGAAAAGTACTGTAATATAATCGGTCCTATTCGTTTAATTAAAATTGTAATTAACCGTGCAACGTGGTAGTCAGTAACGATTGAAGGAACGCAATCTGCAGGCTCCATTGGAAATGTCGCGCAAACGAAATGTTAAGAGACCCTTTATCCTCCGCGTTAAGTATGTCCTCTAATTACCACGGCTATTAATTACTGGACGGTTGAGATAAAGGGAAAAAAAATTTGTAAGTGGCATAACCGCCAAGCAAAGTCTCCGCGGAGCAAAGATAGAAATGGCTGTCTTTGCTGGCATCGGAAAAAGGGTACAAAAGAAGTGAGCTGTGCAATTCCACTGCTTGTAATCAGCGTAAATCTTGACTTTCCGTAGAACTTTGACTTCGTCGAGCGAAATGTGCAAAAAGTGCAAATGTTACTTCAAGGACTTCCTTCTGAGCATCTGTAATCGCTGTACCACGAATCGTTACTGTTTCGCGGTGAAATATTCTACTTACTCTATTAACCTTAAAGAAGGTTTGATGTCTCATTACCATGAGCGTTTAATTAATTTCTGTTCAACAAAAGTGAAATTAAATTCAATAATTATTTCAATATCAGATTCAAATCTTTTAATAATTCATAAAAGCGTGATTATTTTTTAATACAAATAAATAAGATAGAATAAAGTTTACCTAAATTGCATTTTACAATCTTGGACAAACATAGAATCTAAACAGAGGAATAAATATGATCAAACCGTTTCAACAAATTTATTTAACTTTACGTGAATTTAAACGCTTCTGGTGTCGGAGCTATTAATTTCTATCAAATATTGTAATAATATAAGAAGACTAATTAGAATCTGCGAATTGAAGTGTAGAATCTGGCCATAAATTCTCGAACGCCGTTGTTAAGGCACCCTGTATATTTCAGGGTAATTCGGTCTTTCGTTCGTAATTTAGTTTTGCCTCACAATGCTTTCCACTTACATTCTAAATTGTGCCCTGTTGAAACCTAACTGTATCTCAACTGTAATTAATTCTGTCTGAGGAGTAGAATTCTTAAGATTATTTTTAGATACACAGAATGGATCTGGTATAATCTTATAATCTACCTTCTTGAGAGCTATTAAGAACAACGAAATTCTATTTCAATTTTCGGGTTCTCTAATCTTTATATAATATTATTAAGTATTTTCAAACAGTAATTTTAAAAGGTGTCTTTTAACATCTTTAGCAGAAGTAGTATTAAGAATTCCAAGGAAAAATGATTTCATCACGTCACATGTAACGTCGTGGCCCAGAGGATTGATTCCGTTCACATTACAGTTTTCGAGAAGACAACTAAATGATTAACCCGGACTAAGCATTTACGTATGTATCAAAGCATCCGTGACCAAGTACATGATCGCACGCGGATAAATGTCTGCCGACTGGGCGCAATTGAGTATCCTCAATCAAAAAAAGAAAAAAGAAAAAAATAACGAACAGAGAGTATTCGCGTCAACCGAACGGGAGCTCGCGGTCGTCCTTTCGCGGTGAATTAACCAGGAAACCTGAATAGTGAGAGCGCGGGAAGGGGTGGTATCCAGGACTATTTGCGATGAAACGCGAGTCATGGGCAAGGCTCGTTAGAGTTTCATCGGTCGCTCGTTACACGCCGTCACGGAGAATTGCAAAAGGGCTTCCGAGGAAAAGGCGTGCTCGTTTTTCTCCCTCTCTGTGGCAACAACGCCGAGTTCCAAGCTGGAAGTTCCAGGGTCCGGAAGCGTCCGATCTGTCCATTGCCAAACCGGTCCGGTTTCATCCCTCTCGAGTGTCGTGCGTCGCTCATTATCAGCGTCGAGCAAAAGGCGACCCCACTTCTCTACCTTCAACGAGTCCTCTCTCGAGGGACGGCTAAAAATACGCGTACATCTGGCCACCTTGATTCTGTGTCTGTGGGGCTGGCGCACGCGCGCACCTGTGCATCGGACACAGTACCAAGGGAAGAATGTCTGTTGCCCAGCCAGAATGCCGTTCTTAATTAATGGTGGCACCAGGAATCTTAGGAACGTATTTGTGCCCTTTGTTACCACCTCTACCCTCGCGGAGCTTGCTTAGAGTGCCGTTTAGCAGAGACACGAAATTTGAGGAATATTAACCGTCTACTCGCGAAGCTCGGTCCATTTTGCTCTGTACTATTTTATTACGGACTTGTAACAATAAGTTCAGCTAGGGAATCAAAAGATCCCCTGATCGCTTGAAATATAACGAATCTCGACATTCTGACGTTTAATTAAAAAAAGTCTGAAACTTGAAGGCTTAGCTGTTAACTTCTAATTAGGGATCTCTCTGACAGTGCTTTTCCAAGCAGTTGGCATCGATACCTCATCAAATTCAAAAAATTGCTCGACTTTACCAAAGAGTGCATTCTTGGTTTCGACACTATAACCCTTTCAAAGCAACTGGTTACTACTGCTAACCACAAATTTAAAATTAATTTTTTAAGTGCCTACTGGTTTCTAGTCCAAACCATAGTGGAATGTGTGTTGCCTATCTTGTTGACATTTCCTTCCCATAATTTCATTTATACACATAGTTTTAAATAATTTGTAAAAATAAACGTGTGTTGAGTAAAATATTTTTAATTCTTTCTTCAAAGGGTTAAAGTCAATTACACCATTATTTGTCTTTTGGCAATCTTATTTATATTCAGCTCTTTAAAATCAAGCGTGTTGTTACTTTATTTCAAGGTCTATTGTACTTTTTAGTTATTCATAAGACAGAACATTCTATCTACACTTCTTTCATTGGAAATTTGTTCTTAATACTACAATAAAATAACGTCTAGTATTTATTAAATACCTATTATTATTCACGCCCAACGTCTCTTGTACACAATTGCGTAAAATTTGATTAAACCCCTTCACTTAAGGTCATGTTTAAAAAATTGCGTTCATGAAGGGAATGGGACGTCGTTAATTGGATAAAGTTAAGTATTTAATCGAATCAGCGCAGCGAAAAGTAAATCGTATAAACGAAAGTTCCGATTGTTAACGTAAACTGAAATCTCGTCGACTTGAGTGCCGTCTGGGCCTGAAGTTTGATCAAAATTTTTAATTGCCGCAATTTTCTTCAAACGAGAAAATTTGTAAACAACTTCAAAGCGAATGTTTTAATTGCGCGACGCGTTTTAATTACCACTGCAGTTGATCGAAAAATGTATAATCCGTAACAGTCTGGAATTGAGTATTCGTTTAACCCAAGAGAAACGGAATTAAATCGTACACCTGCTTCTTGAAGGGACAAACACGAATTTTACGGGTTTATGTCGTTAATTATGAGGAATTAAACAAACGATTGTGAACTAATAAGACGGTTCTGTTGGATAATTTAATCGGATCCATAGGTCTAAACAAACTGAATGCATTTTAAAAACAAGTTAATCCATTTAAAGAACTTCCTTTAAATATCCTCTGCAGAACAATGTAAACTTTCTCAAAAATTATACGGACTTTCTTTTTTATGATTTTATATCTAATTTATTTGAAATAAGAATGTCTTGAGAGTCTTGAATCTTGATATTCTATATAACGCTAGCTTCTTTCCTTTTATTTTTCTTATTCTTCCATAATTTCTTTAACTGCATTCAATAGAAGTTTACTCAATGTGTCCACCAATGACACGTTTTTAATATTAGGCCAAGTATCTATCACATTGTAACAATCATTTTTACAGTTTACTGTTTTATTCAACTGTATTACATTAGCTCCAGCGTTGCAATGAAAAGTAAACTGAAGTTTTAGAAATACTCCATAATTCTTTCAATGCGTACTTGATGAACTCTTGTTAAGAACTGTAGACGTCGGGAGCTCTTAACGTTCGTGGCGAGTCCTTAACATAGAGTGCAAGTTTTCAACAAATAAATATGACAAAGACATCTGTTGCTAGGAGACGTTATGCTCTACTATAAGTACAAACAAATAAACGTTTCTCACGATTTGTGAAACTTGTATGTTCACTAACATTTCGAATAGATTTGTCCGTGCGATTGCTGCCAATACAAATTGATAAATTTTTATCGATGTCAGTTTTACATAATTACCTAGGGAAAGAATCGCGGGAATGCCGTCCGATTATCATATTGGCAGAGTAATCGATAATAACCTTCTGGATGGGTGTAAATAATGTGTCAACCCTGCGATCTTCCGTCCACGGGTTTTATTCAATCTACTCCATGGTTTGTTCCTATTGTGTGGGTGCCGGAAGTCGCTTAGTATGGTAATTTCGTAATTTGTTTCCTATTGTGTAGCGGCGTATGATGTTGCACCGGTCGATCGATCTCTTGTCAAATGCAGGTGCGTGAAATTACCGGGCTGCCGGCAGATACTGCGAATCGCCTATCACAATATTCGTGAATTTGCATTGCTTCTCTTTTTACTTCGCCGCGGCAGCCGATCTCTATCATCCCCTGGGACAAGATCGATTAATTTTCCCTTCGTGCGTCCTTCTCCTTGCTTTCCTTCTCTTTTTACTAATTAGTAACGTATTTATGCAACTTTAGGCGCACTCTGGTAGGCTTTGCTGTAAGAAACCTTTCGTTTCGTAGATCATTCCACGGCTTTTATATGAATGAAGCGATCATAGATATAATATAAATGGAGTAGAAAAGCTATAGGCATTTCTGTAAGTGGTACTGATGCGTTATTTCGCAGAGAACAAAAAATGAGGTTTACTAGCTTTCTTCGTCTAACTGCAGCAGAGCGTTTGATGATTTAATATTTAGTTATTTATTCTGTATACATGCACAAGATATTTTATAAGTCTTTTTAAATAAACTTTGCTTTACACATAACTTTCATCTAAACTTTTACATTTCAAATGAATTATATTTTTGAATTATATAAATTATAATATTCAGAAGATAGTATGTACCTTTTCTTCTACAACTTCATTGAAACATGAACGACACGAGTCATCCCCACGTCTGTTTATCTTCAATTATCGCAAGCGACCCGTCGCCTAGCTTGACTGGCAACTGACAGTGAATAAACAAAGTCGGTCGACAGTTGAGCGACCAATAATGAAAATAAATATTTTCATATTTCTCAATATACTTAGATGAAAATTTTTTTAGTGGATTGCCGGGACTTTTCCAATAAGAATAAGGCCGAATATTACTGTACTCCTCTTATTTATTAGACGCTAAAAGATTTTCAAAAGTAATTCTTATATTTAACCTATAATAACACATAATTAATTAATAGAAACGAATAAGTCGCAGGTAATGTTAATACGTTCCATAAAAGTAACAAATTATAAATAAATACAAGGGAGAGTTTCAAATAAATTAATAATGAAATAAATGGATACACAATAGTTCGGTTAGGATCATTATTACAGTTCTTTATTTCCATAAATAAATCCACAGATAATGAATATAGTACAATTCATTTCGTTTCATTCTCATTGAAATTATCACATATCAATTTTAAATGCACGATAAATTTCATTCATCTAATACAGAAGGAATATTAATTAACCGTAAAAGTGAAACAAACACCTCCAGTTAACAAGGCTATTCAGAGGACAATCCGATTAGTTCCTTATTGGAAAAGTTTCAATGATAAAATTCTCAATTAAACGAAAAAATAGATAATGGTTAATATTCATGAACTGAACGTAGCTTAACTTTAATCCCAAATTAAATTTTATTAAGCGATAAAGGTGATTCGTTGCTTAGTTAATTTAAATTCATCGATACTGCTGTGAAACGATTATAGAAAGTTAAAATTAAGGGAATTTAATTATACTCTTGAGATTGTTGATCTAGAAAATTGATTAATAGAGTTATTAAAGGAAAATCGGCGTTTAGTATTTTGTCATATCTGCAATTTTAAGTTCATGGCTGTATATCATTAATAATGTCATCATGTACAATATTAAGCACTGAGGAATATATTCTCTAATAGAATAAAATTACAAAATGATCTCTATTTGTGCCTAACGAATATAGCCCACGAATACTTCATTCCACATCAATCCTGAGTAGGTTAAACACAGGGTTAAACTGAATTCCGTTGTAATCGCGCTTGTAACGAAGAACGATCCAACCATTCTATTTACATATAATCGGGGCCCTAAATCGAATCTCGAGGACAGGAAGGCTCCGCGTAATGCGACGTCGTAAAACGAGGAAAATCCCGGGGAATCGAATTCAAGAGGTCCGATCTTGTCTACGAGTCGCGCAATCACGAATCTCGACGAGTCGCGAAACTTCTCCCAGCCCCCCCCGCTCCCCCCCCCCCCCCGAAACTACTCGAAACTATTTTCAGGATTGTTTTCGGCAAGGAACAGTCAAAAGTGGCGACGGACGAGAAAAAAAGGATCGCGTGTTCGCTGGCCAGCTTCTAGTAAATCCGGGCTAATTGTCTCGGGCAACGATATCATCTCCACGGTGCTCCGAACCCCTTGCCACCGAAACTTTTGCCTTTTCTACTTCAACGTTTCGATCCACCCCGACCGAGGTCCTGCAATCTCTCCACCGACAGAACGCAACTTTCCTTCTGACAATCTCTGGATTGTCTGCACGTCCCATTGATTAAACCGTATTTCAACGGGTCCCACTTCTGCGTTCACGCTCGTTTTGCACGGTTAACGATTTCCCGGGAACCCGACGGAGTTGAAAATGGAAACTTTCTCCACCGTTTCGTCGCGGGATCCCTCGAAGAATTTTGATTATCGAGCCACGCTATGGAGAGTCGCAAAATTACGCGGATGAAACTACGCTTGCGAGTCGACGCCACGGACAGCGCGTAGTGACAAAAACTCGTGGATAGATGATCGGTGGGTACGGTTCGGTACAATGCTTCTTCCTGCAGGCATGTTGCAAAAACGTTTACTTTGATGCTTCTGGTTAGAATTTGTTGTGTATTTGAAATTGGAGAGGGGAAACACTGAATAACCAAACAAGAACAAGAACCGAATAATATTTATTGTGTAACAGTGTACACATGTATCGATGTAAAAGTATTTCATAAATAAAATGAGATATAATTAACTCCAAAATTATTTTAATATTATATTAACGTTAATAATATAAAATTACAGAAATCCACGTTAACAACAACACATAAAGTACATTAGCCTGTAGCAACAAGATACTAAATATTGTTGCAATTAAACGTAAGCACAACTTAATGCCGAGCTTACCAAGTGAACTGACCACTGCAGCAGTTACCGTTTTAGTATAGTGATTTCGACTCCGTTACGTGACCATTTCGGATAACAACGTTTGACCCTTGTATGATTAAACGCAGAAACTGATAGTAGGGTCAATTGAGACCCGTATTTAGGTTAAATGAATATACGTTTCTCCAATTGATTGTAGCTTTACTATGATACACTTTCAACTATTTGAAGGTCATGTTCTTTGTTATTCTTCTCGCGCAGGTAAATATACAAATTAATTCAAGATAAAAAGAAGTTATTTTCCTCAACGAAACAAATACAATTTTCTTTACGAGGTATTGAAAATTCATGCTTACAATTTGGAATTTTCATTTGCAGTCGAATGCGACGACAGCTACCAATTAGAGACCAGTTTGTTCGCTTTACCCGCATGTTTTTCGGACCCCTGCGCTTTACGAGTTTACAACTTGCAAGATCAGTCGTAGGGACATGCGGAATTTCCGTGAATGGCAATCGTGAGGGCGATCCTATATCCAAAGGTGCCCGTTAGTTGGGGGATGTCACTTTACTGGAACCAATAGAATTCTTCAACCAATTAAATACACTATTCGTTCCCTGACTAAACACCGTTTCAGGTTAACTAATCAAAAGGAAAATTATATTTTAATCAACAACATCGCCGATAGAACTAAAAAATGCTCGTATTAGAAAATTTTTTCTGACAATATTAAATAATGAATATAAATATCTCAAGTATATATTGAAAGTATATACTTTAAATAATATTACTATCAATTTTTGTAAAGATATGTTAATTTATTTAGTATATATTAGCATCCTAGTGTTAATACTTCGGTTTCTCTGATAATGGTACGTCGAAAGTGACGTCACTGTGTCCCACTTTTCGTGTATGATATATCTGTATCATTAATTAGAGTTTCCACTTTCCTGTTTCGTTCTGTGTCGTCTGTGCGATGAACACAATATGCTATAGAATTATAAAGTTTCATTACATCGCCTAATTAAAAATTTGTGAACTTTTCTACTTTTGTTTGATACCCTTTACATGTATATTGTTTTATGGACACTTTGGCATACCAAGTAAATATTTGTTTTTGTTATTTCAAAACAGTGTCGCGTTTTTAGTTTTCCAAATCCCATTTTTCAACAGAATGACCTTTTCGTTTTCTATAGTTTACAAGTGGATCCACTTTCTAATAAATTAGACTTTATTCGTATTAGAGAAAAAAGTTTTTATGTAAATAAATCTCTTTTACATTCTGCGATTCAACTGAATTATTTTCCATCCAGCCACTCGTGATTATAACAAAACGCCGCTGTTGCGGCTAGCAGTATTACAGTGAGCTCGATTGGTGTTCAAATTTCATACAATCACACAATATTAAATTGGCGTGTGACGGGAAGAAGCGCGAGCCACTTTCCAGCATGCAACCGCACAGTATTGATGTTTCAAGTACGTCGAAGGTATCCGTTTCGTTAATTCCAATTTTGGTCGGTGCCGAGCAAACAATACGATGCACAAAATGCTTTTCCAACTGTTTGGTTTACTCGTAATTGTGTATGAAGCAAACGTTCGACAAACATTTTCGAATGGCAGGGTGTTAAGTATAGTTTGAATATTTTAAAAACGTTTTGCGAAACTCCAGCTGTTACAAACAACAATTTGATATCTATCGTGAAAACATGGGGTGTGGTGTATAATACATAATACTTTAATCCGTATAAACTGTTCCCGAATAACGAAACTTTGGTAAAATAAATATAGCAAATATCGCTTGCTTCGCGTAACAATTGTAGCTCGAATTACATTCATAGTCTTTGTCGATAAGAGAGATATGAGTCGATTCAATTTCATAGCAACTCAAGCTATGTAGAATGTATGCGTTATGCCTATATTTTCTTACGCCAATTTTACGGAACACGCGAGAGCATCAGATGTGCTATCATTTTATCCAACAGTGTACTCTAATGTTTTTCTTCCACCATGAGTTTGTCGTGGGGGACGAAATAAGTATGCACAAGAGTTCGAGTTCCGCGTGCATGTTATTACTTCTTCTTCGCGATGCACACCGCACGGTATAATCATGCAAAATTTTTAGACAAACATTTACAACATAAGCAGACTGTTCTAGAAATTAAACGACACATAACAAAATTTCCTAATAAATATGTGTATGTTCACATGTTTGTCATTCATTTAAAATTAATTTTTTAATTAAAGTGCTGCATACAAGAACGAGAGGTAACACATGGCGAATATTATTCATAACTACACGAAGCTATAGTTTTATTTGATATTCCATTTTTTAATTCATTATATTCCTTCCTGTGAGCTTTTCACTGTGTTCATAATATTTTCTATATCAACCCCGCCTACTCGACATTCTCATACAAAAATTCATGCATTTTTAGTAAGCAATATTCTAAAAAATATTCCCCTTCACCATCGACAACGTTTAACGTCAAATAAAAGCCTCGAAGCCATTCAGTGACCACATTCTACGAATTAACAAGACCGAAACGAACGCGAAATAACTAAAATGGCGGAAGTCATAAATCAAAAGTGAAGTGGAACGATGAAAAAAAAAAAGAAGAAAGAAAAAATGAGTAAAAAAGCAAGTCGAGTGATTGAAATTTTTTCATTGGAATCGACGAGCATGTTTTATCAAAATTTCCGTTCCCCCAAAACCATGTGAAACGAGTCACGGGGAAATGAAGTCCACGGTGGAAGAACAAACAGGAAAAAGGACCAACGGAAACACATATCGCTGCTGGTGGTGCGCACTCGTAAAGTTTTTCCAGATCGCGTAAACGGGGAGCAGCGCAACAGGGTCCGTGACGGATAGAATCAATTTTGCGTTTCGCGGGAACGAAGCGCAAAACCGGCGAAGCCAATAGCGAACGGCGATTGGCATGTTTCTTTCTTTTCCGTTGCACACGTCAACCGTCATAGTGCATATCGAGCACGGCAATGGCGACAATTTACCGGTAAAAAGTAAATTGCGCCAATGCCACGCCAAGATAAATCTCCGTTGCGAAATGTCGAACGGCTGATAAAAGCAGTTTTCGGCCCGTGGAAAGCCCACCAGCTACGTATTGTTTCACGATTGATCGTTTACCCTCCCCGGTTCCGATTGTTTCGTCGCGATAGGCGCGATGGTCGAAGAGCTCAATCCCCCGGCTGACTTTCCAACTGGCAAACCAGACGAACATAGCGATTCTAAATTGCCATCGCCCCTTGTTTTTCGTGTCTATCGAGGGGTGCCCGACCGACCGCGATCGAGATACGCGCCGGCATTACCGACAAGTGCTTGTATCGACAAACGTGGCCGTTGAATATATAAATCATTCGTGTCTAGCTCACAATGGGCTGGCAGGAAAATTATCTCGGTACCATCGCACAGTTTTCTCTGTGTTTACCGTAAGAGAGTTCTGCGAGATAGTCGCAAACACAGCGAGTCACTGGTTTAACAATGGATCGAGTAACCGATGCTTTGATTGACTGGTTCACGAAAAAAAGTTACGTTGTTGGTAGAATTATTCATAAGATCCCTCTATCTATTTTAAACGTCAAATATTTGGTTGATATGTTTATTTCTTGGGTTCGGGTCACCTAACGAAAGATTTCGAATCGTCTTTTGCAGAAAGAAAGTTGTTGAGCTGGGTAATCAATGACTTGTGTGAAAGAAAAAATATTAAGTAAAATTTAAAAGCACGTTTTTGGGTGTGCACATATTATGAGTTGTACTTATGAATAGAAACTATCTGTAATTTGCAAGTTTGTTATGAACTTGTGTGTGTATATAAATATAAAATGTATGTTATTTATACTTGAAGCGATTGGTTAGTATGTGAAGAATGTTGGTAATTACAAGTTTTGCAGTAGTAAACAATTTGTGAGGAATTCTGCGTGGAATAAATTCCGTGGAACGTTGGTTCTGTGAAGCAAGCTATCATCGTCGTAATCGAAATCCCTTTGTGAATATTTAACTTCGTTTTTAAAACAGAATTTGAAAATAAATTAACAGCATGTTTTCATTGAATTCGCATTCGTTATGAAAAATATATATATTTCATATAGTGTGACGAACGTAATATGGGAAGAAATTATGAAATTCAGAAAAAATAAAAGATTTCTAAATCACCCTACATCAGAAGATAAAATGCTATTTGGTACAAAAAAGGTACAAAACTATACGTTGAAAATGTTCTGATAAACTTCCCTTTGGAGGACCATGAATAATTTAAGTTATTATTACTTGACGATAAGTTGCAAATCATTTGTATGCACCCAATGAAAAAGTTTGTATAAGTGAAACTTGTAACGAAAATTAGAGATCTCGAAACTTCAGAACATTTTGAAACACTGCAAGTAGAATAATTCATCTGAAATACAAAACCATTTTTCGTTAAAACCATAATACGATTTGAGGAGATGGAATCATACTCTGAAAAAACCTGAAAATTTTTCTTTTTTGCCGAACAGCTGCGGAACGGTGAAAGAATTGAAAAGAGCTTAAAAAAGTATTACATCTATCAAACCACGTACAAATAATTGCTAAAACATCAATGCCCTTCTAACTACCTTTATGCAAACATTCATAATTACGTCTTAAAAATTCAGGGCACTTGGGTTCATAAATATCTAAGAAAGATTCTTAAGAAATAGATTCACGTAACTTTGAAAAATACAAGAATTCAAGCGTAAGGATTTCCAGTAGAAGTACTTCCAAAATAAAAAATATTTCGACAATTTTTTATACACAGATTTGTAAATATAAAAAAAAAATTGCAACCTGTGGTTAAACTCCTCCATATCTTTCACCGTTCTGCAGCTATTCTGCGAGAATGAAAAACGTGCATTTTTTTTCCAGGGGTGATTTTATCCCCCCAAATCGTATTATGGCATCAACGAAAAATGGTTTTGTGTTACGGATGAACTACTCTACTCGCGCACAGTGTTTCTAAATTTCCCGAATTTTCAGGTGCCCTAACTCCCTTATCAGACGAGCTCGTGACACCATAAAATTGTTTGTCACCCTTTTGAAAAATTGAAGTAAATATTTATAAGAAAACTATATCACAAGGCCAACAGAAAATTTATTTTCAAAGAACATGTTTCTATTTTTTATATTCTCGAGTGACAAATATATCATTTATACAATAAATAATGATGAAAAGTGATGAGAAACGAGGAATAGTCTGCAGTAAATTTAAGTATTGCAACGAAATACCGATGTCTGACTATTTTCGTGGTCACGCTACTGGAGAATTTAGTTTCAAGAAACGTTGGATTAAATGTGCTCTGATTAGTGACTTGAAAAACTGTAATTTACGAAGTCAACTGAGAAAATTGTTAATTCTATTCGTCTACTTCAAAGTAATATTTTACTTTTTTGATTCAGACAAAAATTAACAGACATACTTCTGTTCTGAATCTGACACAATCAGGTTCCTATATTTGGATCGTATTCACAAATTTTTCAATGAAAATTTCAGGAGTCACTGTTAAAAGAGTATACTGCAGGATACCAATAATAATTATTTAATGAAATTAATGATTTCGGAGGGGGAGGAGGGTTGAAACGCCTTCTAATTTTCAGTCTTTCAAGAAATAACCTCTTAACTCTTGAAAAGATTCTATAACACATCGAAGGAGTAAACGTTTTACTCATAAGATACACAGCTTACTATCATAAGAAGCCAACTTACTCCCATTATTGTGACACGGTCGTAGAAAATTTTCGAATTTAGATGCATTCCAAGAAACGTAACCGTACACGCACGATTAAACAGGATAATGATTAAATTTTACTTAAATTATGGGGTTATTAAAACTTCTCCCCTCGTTATTTTACGCTACAACCTCGGCATTAAAGATAATGACGGGAACGGTTAATGTAACCAGCCGTATTGCGAGTACAGCCCTCTATGCAGGATAAACGATGTCGTGTAACGTTACGCGGAATTTTTTTCACTTAAAGCCAAGTACGAACAGCCGCGTTAAATTATTTATTCGATAAAGATTACTTAACGACCGTCACACGCCACACCCCATCCACCCCATCCGTCTGACGAGAAATTAATTAGTCTAATTAAAAGAAAATTAAAAGTGCCTTTCCATCTCGTCCGAGCGTCAGCAGAGTCGTAGGAGGGTCGTAAAGCTGAAGTCGATTTAAATCCTGTTGTCAACCGGAGGAAGAGTTCCTGTAGAAACGATCTGGCACCGTGCACCACGCCAATGCGAACTAATTTTAAGAACTTTTCCCAGGAGGGTCAACCAAGAACAAAGAGGGAAAAATAAGACCGGTGGAAAGGAAACTTTTGCCGGGATACCCCCCTGCCGTGGAACAATACTAATTGAATTCCTTTGCGGAAAGGTCAACAGGTATGTGAAACGTACCTCTAACTGGCGTACATTGAGAAATCGGTAATCTACTTTGCGGAGAATTCTTCGTTGATATTTTATAAAAGTGGAAATTATACGAGGCTATTGGATACTTCTGTATATTCGACAGTGGTGGTGCTATTATTATTACTAAATTGATATGTTTTCCTTATTGCAAAAAAAGAGCATACATTATATGTGTTGGCTCATCCTATTAGAAAAAATAAATAGTAGAAATTCAGTGGCAAGAATAGATTATAATCGTGAGATAAAACAATTTTAAATATATATAAACGATTAGGAGTCGAGAATGTCACCAGTTATGTGTATAAATAATATTTGAAAAATGATAAAACTATAATTTTTTGCTGTGTTCGTTTGCAAATAAATCCTTTGTAAATAAGTTTAATTAAAACGTCAGTTGATCTCACATCTTGCAAATGCGCAAAATTTATTAGTAATTTGTTACAACTGAGAAGAAAAACATATATTTTTACAGAGAAAACTACGTACAATTCATTTCGTTAACAAAATTATCAGTCCGCGGTTAAGCACGATGATGAGAACGTCATTATGTGGGAGTATTGGACACAATAGTAAATACTGTTTCCATTCAAGGTATAATGAATGTTCAAAGCTATTGGCGGACTGTACGGCAATTTAAAAGCGATTAGTAATTTCGAATCCGTTAAAATTAGGCAGAAGTGGTGCATGTTAGTTTCAACGGAACAATTACTCCAATGATTAACAATTATCCAACCATATTCGTAAACAATTGATCCTTTGATTCGCGATTAATTAATCGCCGTTAGATATTAATTCGCCCCAAAAATCTTTCGCAATTGCCAGATTTTAAAGCGTTAAAAAGAAAAATTCCTTATGCAATAATTTAATGGACACATTAGGCATACGTATCTCTTTTTGATTAATATTTCAAAACAGAAAATTCAACGAAATGCCTTCAGTGTATGAACTGAACGAGTTTCGAATAAACAGAATCCTTGAAAATTATATTAAATCACATTAAAGACGAACGATGAAATATAAAATGGTGGATTACATCTTCATTCAATCTATAAATTCCACCTGTAGAGGCCAAGTGGTTACACTCCGCAGCTTCGTGTCACTTTCTGTTTATATTTCGAGTTATACAAAATTCACAAAGGGAATTGAATAAAACTACGGCTTCTAGAGGCATTCGACTCAAACAGGTTCGAGATATAGAGGTCTGACTGCGCCTTGCTTCAAAGCGGAAACGAATTACAAGTGAAGTAGAAGGCGAACGTATCGCAATATTTTCGGAACTAATCCAATTGAAGCTGTTTAATGAAAAACCGTTTGAATCTCTCCTCGATCTTCGGAACCGTTTATCGTATTCCGTGAACCGCGGAACTCTCCATCCTCGTCTGAAGATTGGTCGTGCGTGGAACGCCGACGTCCGTAATAACGGGAAGGCACAACTTCAAACGAAACTCTCGCCAGATAGTCGTCGATTGGGGGGTCGGGGGCGCTTCTCAGAAATTCCTGAAGATTATATCGAGATGATTCGTTTTCCTGCTGAACGGGATTTATTGCTCGACGAGAGAGGTATGAACGTTTCGAAAATATCTACGTAGTCAGTAACCAGCCCACGCAGGACTGTCCGAAATTAAAGTATCGTAAGCAGACTAGAAGCTTCTGCGTGGTCGTTGATTAAAGAGCTGTGTCTAAGTACCGTGTCTTGATACTGTTTATTCTTTTACCGTTTACTCATCGTGAATTCGCAATTTGTGAACCGATAAAGCCATTCCCAAAGCTGTTTGCACCCTAAATATGGTCGGAGTGTCTTTTTTGAATAGTAGACAGATACTGTCCACATCCTGATAGCATGGTGCTCCTTCTGCTCCCAGCTCGCCACGGCCCTGGTTGGTTATCGGCGTTTCTCCAGCGACTCCCGACCGGATTGGGCGTCATTAATGCTTGCTTAACAAGAGTTATCTCAAGTGGGCACGCGTGGAATTACGAGTGAATGGCTCGACCGAAAAGTCTCTCCGCCATTTTATTTCTTTGCCATTGGTCGCCGACTCCCCTGCGTCCTCTGGCCCACGGAATCCACCCTCGTTCACCGAGTTATCTGTGGGGCTTCCCTTCGTCCTGACGCTTCCCTCGTCCTGCGTCGAAATCAAAGGGACACCCCGTTGTTGGTTTCTCGTCCGGCCAATTTCATTATATACGTCCCGCCGCCGGCCAGGACACCTACCAACCCCTACGAATGGAAAACGAATGCAGTCGTGCGCGGCTTTTCAGAAATCAGCAAACAGTTGCTGGAACTCTAGCGTTGAACCAGTTTCTGCGTTGTATCGCGGAACACTCGCAATCGAGCAGGTTAACGAACAAGGTAAATAAGTTGAATTTCTAGTTTTTTTACGTTGGAAATGTATACAAACTATTACAGAATGACGCTTAATTGCGAGCAGTTTATTGACAACGTGTCGACTCTACTTAAATCCCAATGTTTACGATTTGGGGATGTTGAGAATTCAACATATATGTGAATAAAAGACAAATTAATTTGTACGTGGAATATTTGAAATTATGTTTTATATAGTTAATTTGAAGGGTTCTCTTCTTTAAAAAAAAAAAATATAATCCTAGAACTATTGAAATAGAATTATTGAACACACGAACACCACAAAGGTAAGGTATAATTTTAAACTATAAGTGGTAAAAGTATGTTTACAATCTAAAGTCAGAGTTAATATTGAACTCACCGGTAATTCACTAAAAGATAAATCATTAAGAAGAATAAATTGAAGGAAAGTTCTTTTGTATAAAGCAAAGCATTATGTAATCATAGAAACAGTAGTATTCACCCTTTCCAAGCAGAGATTCACCCTCGTTTACAGAATTACCGCGACCCTTCGGCCAGCACTTCCCTCAGCAACCGAACTAAAATCAAAGGAACGTCTCTGCTCACACGGTATCATGGTCAATTTCGTTAGCCCTGTGTGAATGGCCAGACACCTCTAAATTTTCCATCGATTTCTCTCGAACTGACCCGAAAATACTACCCTCTGAATGTAACGTCGCAGGGTGGCCGGCACTACGACAAATTGAGCATTCATCGGTTCTTACTTCGGCAAGGTTAATTTGTCGACTGGCGTTCAAAAGTTTGAAACGTCCTTTCATGTTCCAAATGAACCCTTTTTCAAGCATTGGTGAACATTTCACTCGAAACGTTATCCTTACATATTAATTGACCACTACTGTAGCACGATTCGAGATGAAAATCGTATGTGTATTTGGAATTAAATATTTTATTGTAGTTCAGTCTCTTTTGTAAATTTCTTCAAAGATATAAGAATTTAAATAAATGGAAATTAATTTAATCTCGCTATTAGATGTTCGATTAGACTGTGGATATTTATGAAAATACTTAATTATTAATGTTGATGAAACTATGCTCTTACCTTTAATATCGCAACAGCTGTGTGTTTTTCAGATTGTCGATATTCACTGCAAAACTGAAATGAGAAAAGATCTGACGATTTCTACGGAAGTAAAGGAGAAGTGTCAGAGGATATTAAAGTTTACGAAAAGTTGCTTTGGAATGGCAATCAAGATTTAATAACGTCAATTTGATCTTAAAGGGTAAATCGAGCCAGTAACCGTCAGAAGAGAGCACGACTTTATGCGATTACGGAGCAGTTGGAAGAAATTTAAGAGGCCATGCTTTTAATTTAATAAAAGAGCCAACAATTTCGTAGCTATAAACGTATCGATCGCATACTACACTGATACTCTATACTATTAAATTGTAATCGTGCCAATAGAAAGGCTTATGTATATCAAAATGGAGACCAAAACATTGCAGCCTCAATAATTAGCATTCATTTATTTTATCCGTTATAAATTATAATCATTATTGCAAATACAATTATTCGCATACAGTTACTTTGCCCTGATAATTTTTATTTGTAATCATTAAACAATACAGCAAGTCCTCGTTTTATTCAGTTGTGTTTTTATTCGTATCCTCGTACATGCAATTTTATATGTACTTTGAAAGTTAATGTATCACAAATCTCGATCTTCTATAAAAGATTTCTATTCTTAATTTTTGTATGTTTATAATAGATACATTAATTACATCAATTCTGCGCGATACAGCTCGAGCCAACTGGTAATCTCGAGTTTGTTTCTCGAAACTAAAAACAACCGTATTTTTAAAGCAATTGCATTCGGTGTATCGGGTTCCATTTCTGTTGCATGGGAAGCACGTTGTTAAAAATGCATTAACCATTTATTGCACGGAATTCGGTAACTGATACAAAACAATTGCGTCAAGTGCGGAGTAATAGAATGTACAAGCCGACCGAATATTATCTGACTGCATACACACGCATTTCACGTGCCGGGCACTTGAAGCGAAACTGGTGATTCTATAAGCACCGCTTCAATTGCTAGCGGAACAATTAAATCAAAATAACTGTTTGAAACTTTCCAAGTGCGCGATATTGCTGCCTCTTCGGTTTCCTTCGTTTTTCATGCTTGCACAAGTGGACCAGCTTGTTTTCACTGACATAAGCACAATTATAATTCCACTTCACCGTTAATGAAAGAACAACAGCGTAGTGCCGCGGATTCTTGCCTCGTTTGCGAGCAACAGCAGATTTAGAGAACTTGCGTGCAACTTAGATTTTACATGGCTGAGTTGAATACAGGGTTAAGATCAACACTCCGCGGAACGCCGAGAAAGTTTTCGTTACGCAAGCAACCAACTAGACCGCGCTTGAGGATTGCTTCCGATAAGCAGGAATTATTACCCGCGAGTCGCGTAATCA
Organism: Hylaeus anthracinus; assembly: GCF_026225885.1. Lineage (NCBI taxonomy): Eukaryota > Metazoa > Arthropoda > Insecta > Hymenoptera > Colletidae > Hylaeus > Hylaeus anthracinus. The sequence goes on along the minus strand of NW_026534344.1, from coordinate 6,964,140 downwards.
TCGACATTTGCAGTCTTCGCTTTGCGGTCAATTGCTCCGACGTCGTTAAATTTACACCTCAGTTCCTACTCGAGTAAATTCGAGTAATGTAGGAAATGTGTTGGACATTTGTTTCCTTAGTTTCGAGGAGTGTTAAATAAACATGGAGCGTCGGCAATATTTTCACTTGAATTTCTTCTTATTCTTTAGTTTGCGTCGATACTTGGTGATAATTTGGAGTAGTTTTACAAATTGATTTTGGACAAGAAATATATGAAATATATTCTTATATATCGTCAATTCTGTATTCTCTTCATTCATAAATTGACAATACTGTTATGTTTAGAAAGAATTATTGTCCATATTTTATGACTATAGCTAGGTATTTTGAAAAATCACTCTGAATAACAATTGTCAACGCGAAAATAACGTTGTTTCGCGAATTTAATTATCATTTTTACAATGATTAAGTATCAAAATATTGATACACTATATTGCCCTATTCAAAGTTAACGTACGCTTGATTTGGTCGAAAGGCAATTTCAAAGCAACAGTTTCGCTCGAGTTTAACGGAAACAAATTGCTTTGACGCGAATTTGGATATTAATGCACGATCCAGCGCAGCTATTTTACGGGTCTATGAAAACGCAATAGCGGCAGCGGAGCGAGGACTGGGCAAACGGGGCTTTAAACCGAAACCGTTTTTATATATAAAAATTAATTCAATTAAAAAGTAGATATATACAACGGTAGCATTTTTTTTGATCGATTCAGGTGATTTATTGAAAGCTCTATAACTCGGTTATTATCTTCATGGGAGAAACACAAATCCATTTTATCTTTTACCGGCGTAATATGCGAAAACTTCGTTTATTCGGATTGACGATATGCAGAAGTGAATTTGTACGCGAAAATATGAAACGATGAATTTGTTTTAAGCGTATGTTCTATAGAAGAATACGTGATTCCCGCGGATTAAAAAGCTTTAGTTCTTATTTCTCGTATTCGTGTTACTCGATTCGAAATACGTATATCAACGGACGGTATTAATAATTTTAATGTTAACTCGTCCTGAAAACTTTGTGGGCATGAGAGATTCATTTCGGGGATTGAAATGATGATTAATGATTGAAATTTCCTTCGACTAATGACTGACATATTTGCTTATATATAAAACTATGTTTTATCTGTAATACGATTGAAAATACTAGTCGTAGTGTATTATATTCTATTTGAGTAGCATCGATAGTAAAATTTGTAGCAACTTAAGTGTACAGGTCAATATTTACCTAACCTTACAATATCACTTCAAAATGAAATTGTTTGTAGCTAATTGAAAACTGAAATTGGAAATAATTTAATAGATTATTCTCCAAAAATATTGAGAACGATGGCAATATAAATAGTATTTATACATTTTTATTAATTTTGTCAATGATACATACATGGTTTACTCTGTCAAGAACTATAAAGAATTTGTTTAGAAATTCCTTACTCCTACAGCTTCCAAGATATCATTATTTTCGATGAGTTCCGCAGTATATTACAGAGGGGAGGGAAAAAATCAATTATACGATTTAGTGGACCAGTACTCGGAACGAGATCATTCGTTTGCCGGGCGGCTGGTCTAATCACTTGAGCTGCCCAGAATTCATTCTTCCTGATCCTAACAACCAAATAACTACCGTTCGCGATACGTGGTCCCCGGATCCTTAACTAATCAAATGGGACACTCGGTAGCCTGGATAGATACGGTCAATTTTTTGCCTCGATGAGGAAAGTGATGGGCAAAATATAATTTATCAAATTACCTATGTGACTGTACTTACTAACTCAAAATATAAATAAATAATGAAATCGACTAATTAATCCTTTGACTGCGATGTAAAAAAACTTTAACTGTGATAGTTGTTAGAATTGAATCGAAGACTAAATATTACTGTATGCATTTTAAATACTTCATTAATTCGGAGATGTACATGTTTAATATATTTCGAAGTTTCAGATTATTATACGAATGCTTTTCAAGAAAGCAATATTCTACTAAGAATATATCCGAACACGAGAGGTTGAGGAAAAGGAATCGTGATAAAATTTCACAAATTTTTAAAAATCCTATCTACTCTACTACGATTAGGCTAAACAAATTTTAAATATTATCTACAAGTGTATACCTTTCAAACAATCGTGTTCAATAATTCACACGCGATTGGAGGTGCACGTACCGATCCAAATTCGGCAACTTTCCTTCATAAATGTCGCAAAGGTTTCACTCACGCCATCGAAAACTCATTTGCGAGGGTAGAAGGAGACGAACACCGCTCGCGGGGGCTGTTCTCGTTCGATTTGGGGATTTAGCTACAATTACGGAGCACCCGGGTGCAGTTATTAGAACGGCATCGCCAGTTATTAGGACTAGTCTTGTAATTAAGGCACTCCGATGACAAGGGACAAGGATTAGCGGCATCGAGTTGAATCGGCGGCCGCGGATTTAATTAAAGGATGTCGAGATGCGTGTATCCAGGTGCCCGCATCCGTCAACCGATTTGCATGAACGAACCGCAGAGAATTCCGTCAAGTATAAAGCAAGACTTTGAGTCACGTCAGTCGAAACATCAATAGCGTCGATTAATTTCGCGGACGGATGCATTTCCAAGAGTGCGCGAACCTCGAAGATGCTTTGAGCGGTATATCTCAAAGTGGACGTATGCGAAGAATCAGGCATGGAGATATGACCATTGAGGAGTATCACAGGAAATGTATTCGAAAGTATAGTAAAGAACATTTGCACTACAATTGGCTTGACTTGGTATTCATGCTTTTGTACGTTTCAAGTATGACCCCTCGGTACACTCTCTAATTATCTGGTAAAATTATAAAGCATTTGCATGCTTGAACTCCTCTCGTTATATTCTTCAGAACTGCAAGAAATTAGAGAAAAATATACCATTTGAAGTTCTAAATAATCACCCAGAAATAGATTTGATATCTATGTCCTCGGGGCTCTTTTTTTGGGGGGGGGGGGGCAAGTAGTTGTATCTAATTTATTAATATATATGGAAGTACACAAATTTTAATTATCACCACGATGCATCAATATATTCTAAAGAATTTCAATAGAAGGTATGAGGATAGACCTAGAAGAGCTAAAATAATCCCAATTTTGTTCACACTTTATTGCAACTCTACGTGTTTCAAAAAACTATAACCAAAATATTATACCACCGCATCATAATTCGATCTACTCTTTCCTTTTACGCAGATTGCAACACGACCCCCCCCCTACAAAAAAGTTTTAGATTCAATCAATTAGATACCCTCGTATAGGAGGCTGCTCTCAACAACGCAACGGAAGCACTTTCCTTTGGCATTTCGCCCTCGATGCAGACGGTATCGGACAAAATTCAATACACCTTGTTTGATTTCGATCACGCAGTCCGCCGCGACATGGTCTGTGAAAAATTGACGTGACCATCGAACGTCGGCGCAAACGTTGAGTGCGTGCTTCCGCTTTTTGCTCCGATAACAGCGAACGACAGCCTGAATGATTTGCGGGAGGCTCCCGTTACCGGACTCAGGGCAACGCTACATACCTATTGCGTTAATTGTGATCGTTAATTCGAGTCACGTAGCGAGGGTCGCAGGAGTTTATATCCCACCGCAACGGCGACGATGGAAAGCATCGATCGGCACGAACGAATTCCGGTAAACGTTTCGGTCATCTACGGGCTTATCTCCGCTTTCCAAGGGCGGAAGTTCGATTGGGAATCGACGTTCGCGGAATTCTTGTTACAGATACGTGCCGCTATTCCTCGTTCTGACTGACGCAGTTCTCGAAGGAATCGTTTAATTAATACACTTTCGTGAACTTTCCGCGCAAACCTCGGAAACGTCTGCGAAATCGTTAAATTGCTGATTGCAATCTGAGAAGACTTTTCCCTCGGTTTTCCAAGTCGATGTACAACCGTTAGCGAAAACCGTTCCGTCGAATCGAATCCGACGTGACTTCGAGAAAAAGTCGTTTACGTATTATACGGTGGGCAATTTTAATGGGTTGTCAACTGATTGGAGAGATTTACCACTGTACTGTATTAATAAGAAGAGCAGAGTTAAATACTGCTAACCAAGTCCTTAGATTATGCGTCTGAATAAACATGTTAGACACATTTTACTGTTCGTCTGGAACAAACAAAGAGGCAAAACCATATACCAAATACCATATGATATTTGAGATAGGTGGGATATGCTAATCTCCACACAAAGATTATCGTTAGTTTACGGTAAGGGTGTATGTAGAACAGGAGTTGGTCGTGATAATGTTGTTGTGCCGAGGAAACCGAGGACAAACTTGTGATAATGTGCACGAAGGGAGATCAAATAGTGCAGGTTAAAGATGAAATAGAGAAAACGTGAAGGTAGTAAAAACATTATCGTTATTAATATCACTTAATTTTAGAGAGCAATCTATGTTCTTTAGCATAGTTTCCGTCGTTTGGGAACCTCTTCAGGAGCTTCGTTCTGTTTCTTTAGTAAGCAAACACGTTCCTCCCTCGATCCGTATGACTTCAAACTACTAATACACGCGGAGATTGTGTGGTATGGAAAAAAGTGAGGACAAAAGAATTCTCTACCGCGATATTCAAAACATTTGAACAATGGAGGACCGAATTCCTTTTTACAAAATGTGTCCCGTAAACCTATCGATTGTAGCTCACCCAGCGTTTGTAACCAGAAAAATGCAGCGAATTTGGAATTGTCGAGGCCAGCACGACCGCGAAGCATTACTAACGTTTGACCGAATCTCCTGTTTATGATGAACTCCTAACATCGTGACAGTCCGCATGTGAAATGCTTGCAATTGTATTCTACGCGATTTTACAGTATATTGACTAAAATATCGCGAAATCGACCTGCATTTCGTTTTATAACTTAAGATTTAGACACAGATTTAGAGAACTTTGGGCATTGAAACGTTTTTAGGACTTTAAGTGAGTTAGTGACAATAAATTTCCAGGGTAATGAAAGTAGAATGTCCAGTAGATAAAAATCAATATTTTCAACACGTGCTCCAAACCTATGCATAGAGTTTCTGAACTTTTCTCACCACGTGAAGGTGGTTGACGATTGTCTTCCGATCCACCTACTTCCCTAAGTTCCCAAGTCGTTTGACGCGAATCGTCGCAAAGAAAACCTTCAACAGCGTTCTGATCGGAATCAACTGGTAGTTCGGAATTCTAAAAATTACTATTTTTTAAGCTTGTAGACCATTTCCTAGTAGCCGAATCGTTGATTAAGGATCAGGGCTGTAACTCAGACCTCGATTGAAATCGTTTACGCAGCAGATATCGTATTCATCTTATTTGCTCGACACCATTTTCTTCCGAACACTTATTATCATTAGCTCTAATTGGAGAATCGAAAAAGTAAACTTGTGGGAAAGATAAACAATCCAGTCGTGGCAATATCGAGTTCGACCAAAATGCTGCGGATTTATTTCTCAGGCCAACAAAATCGAGAGTGAAATAACACGATATAATTTCTCCCTAATTGTCAACTATCAACGGACTTCCTTCCACTACGTCCCTCTGGAAGAATGTTCTTTTAATTAAGAGTCTCGCGTCTTAAGAGAATCGAACGAGGTACACCGACTCACGGCGATCAATCACACGATTGACCCTTTGAAGAGATCCGCGGGAACGCGTAAAAGGCAAGGGAGAGGAGAAAGAGTGAATTCCTGACGGTCGATGTTTTTCATTAATTGCCCGGCTCCCGGTTGTTTGTTAACCGAAAGACAAAGTTAAACAAGGGCGCAGCCTCGGGAAGAAATTGAGAGGCTTCTATAATCAGACTCGTTATCGGATGAGGCATGACGTGTAGGTGCATACCTCCAACGACGCGGAGCTTCTTGCCCGTGAAATTAGTTCCACGTCCATTTAGTAATCACCTGCCGTTTCCCTTGATTAGCCAAAACTTTTACTCTCCCCTCCCCACCGACCTGCCTCCTCTAGTTTCTGGCCGCTTCGCTTTGCCACACGGCGTCACCGACCCACCCCAGCAGTTCTGTACTTTAATGGACAATTTACTTGCGCGCCTTGACGTTGCTGACTTTAGGAAAGACCCATTCCAAATGGGAAACCGCTCCTTCAGCTGACGGCGCTTCCTTCTAATCGATATGTAAATATTGTACCAGAACACGGCCAACCCAAGTCTAGATACTTTGCAAAGTCTGACAACGCTGGCCATTGCCATCCAGGTGTGTCCTACAACTGACGAGTTTATTGTTGAATGTGAAGTACATTAATATAGAGAATATACAACAATGTATACATTTACAATTATGTGGAAGTTATTTTATTAATTTATATAATAATATTATCTAAAAAATAATTCACATAATTAATTAGTTATATTAAATTGTTACATGATGTTTCACCGAAGAAATTAAGCTGTTTCAAGAAAGTCTCTCTGTAGTCAATTTATGAAAAAAGGAAAAGCGTTCATGCAAATCGGGATAGCTTAAATTGCTATTCAAATTCTCTCGCTTCATTTCAATTACTGTTTGGGACTAAAAAACTTACTCCTTTCTTTTATTGTAAAGAAACAAACGAACACCCAGAGGAAAAGAAAGTGAACAAAAGCTTGAGCTTTTATGCACACGATATCATTAAAAGAGAAAAGAAAAGCTATAATTGAAAACGTTATATTCCTTTGAAAATTTATCTCTCCAAGTACCGTTATCATTGTTTCTCAGCCATTTGTCAGTCACTCAGAAATTTTAAAGGAAAAGTAAAATATCATTTATTATTTACAATTTCAATTTGACATGCAACAAAATAAGATACATGGAAACAAAATATTTTTATCTAAAATACAAGTAATAAACTGCATGAGATTTAAAATTTCAATGAAAACCTCGAGGTACTAGGTTTTAATTCCAAGAAAGATAATCTTAAGTTACCTCCTTTCCAAATCTTTAGACGATTTACATGGCACGCTCGCGTCGAAAAGAAATAATTATTAAAAGGGCAATTTCATCTACGTTGACAAACAGTAGTTTGCACCAATAACAAACCGTATCCCGTTTAATTTATCAAACATCTTCAGTTGTTCCCTTTAAGCCAAGCCAAGGATTTTCCTTCTACAATTTATTTCTAACGAAATTCTAATCGCATTCCTCATACCAGACAAAAAGCGCACAGAAAATCTCTTAAGCTTCCCCTAATTGGATATTCCGACCGTTTTAATGCCACCCCGAAGATTTTACTCTCTTTTCGTTTCTTTCCCTATCTTTTAAAGAACGAATGGAGCCGAGAATGCCAATTTCTTTCAAGGGGTGGAAGCTTATCTCTGCGCTAATTTAACCGGATGATTGTGCTTGGTGCGTTGTTGTTAACTTTTCGCGAAAATCCACTAAGGATGACGCTTTCACGATGGGCCGATTTTGCATTCCCAACGACGACGGCGACGTCGATCCCAGTGTTTACGCTTTTAAAATTGTAATTATCTTTGATGCGAGCGTACAATGCCGCAGAATCGGTTTCCATGCGGAATCCTTATGCAGCCGTTTCCCGAGCGGTCCTTTAAATGCTCGCTGCGCGGCATTAATGCTGTCGAGAGAAGCCGCCCTGCCTTTTCTCGTCTTCCGCGATACCGAACGAACAGAGAGACGGGTCGTATATTTTGTTGAACAATATATATGCGATCACGGCTTTTGATCAAACCAGGCAACGAACCCCTAAGAAAAATCCTTCCTTAACAAGTGCCTCGGACCTTTAATCCCCTCGCTCTTTAGAAGCGTAAAATAAAGAAGCACGCTTCCGGGCTTACACTCTTTGTCTCCGCAGCGCCATTCCGGCTCTATTATGTGCCTAGTCGCGTTCCTTCCTCTTGTCCGTACAATCACACTAGAACTCCGTTTCTTGACACCAGCTTCTTTTTCCTGTTGTTTCTTGCGTTTTCATCCCCCCCCCCCCCGCGCCCCTATTCGTGTCACTTTCTTGCCCCCGTCTCCGCGCCTTCTTTTCCGTTTTCTCTCGTTTAAGTCTCGTCTTTGCCATGCCGTGTGCACGCCACGGTGCTTAGCCACCTCGCGCAACGTCCCTTTTTATTGCGAATGACTTTTAAGTGGCCTTTAATACCCCATTACGTCTGAAAGCGGGTTACGAACGAGCGCCTTATTACACAGCCACGGTGTAACCGTATCTTCGGGTCTTTATAAAAGTCTTTCGCGAAACCGTCCTAATTGCCAGCCATGGAGCAAACGTTACTCTCTTCCGCGGTCGAGATCTCGGCGATGCTTGACGTTTCACCGATAACAGCCGCTGCTTCGAGCTCGGCGAAGGTACCTTCGACGTTTTTGCGCGATTTCGGCGTGAAGATTGCTTCGTGAAAATGGCCATTTTCGTATTTGTTGAAGATCAACGAGTTTTACATACCATGAAACATCCTTAAAAGAGCGTTGACGTTAACATGCTCATGTTGGTACACCATATCTTAGAAGTCTCTATATTCATCCTATGATGTAAGATAGCCATCAACGTTACAGACCCGAAATGATTATCGTGTCTTGTCCTTATAATTTGGGAGAGTATGAATAATCTCTATTACTTCAGTTTTGATTACTTATACATATAGCATTACATGATACAGATCTCGTTTATTCCGTTTAATTCTAATTCTCCGTTAGCATGATTTGGACCATTGTAGGAATAGCAGCTTAACCGTCTTCAGAAAATGTAATCTTAGGTAAAGAATTGGAACTATACGAGACGTAATGTACTAGTACTTACTCTACGTGTACGAGATATAATTTAACATTGGGAGAGTAGTAAATACTCTTTATGTGAATTTTAAAAAATTTAGACAGTGTTAAATCCACCGATCTGTAATTAAAGTAATTGAAACTGTTCTATTATGACGTTAAAATTACTATGTTACATTAAAACAAGAATTAATATAAGATAAGGTGATAGGATTTTTAGAATAATTTGTTATTTTTTCCTTACTAATTTTAGTCCTAGTTTACCCTAGAAATTAAATGACATTAGTACAAGACAAACAAAAATAATTCAGGTCTGAAAGGATTAATTATCCTGTATATCTACACAGATTATACGACGCGACATTAAATGAAATAGAAATTTATTCATTTCGTTCTTAATGGAAGGATCTTTCTATTTTTATAAATTCGCATTGCTTTTCGTGGCATACGGCAGAAAATTCATGGCATCGTTCAACGTTATCGAGTTATTTCACGCAAGAAAAAGGACTATCTAACTCATACCAACGGTGAAATGTACTTCCGTCATGGAAGAAATCGTGAGGCTCCATTCGTTCGACAAGACGGATGTTCCAGTGACGTGAGCGAGATCGCGAGGGTCAGAGTTCATGCATTAGGGCGGTATACTTTTGGCGACATATCTTTGCCCCCCTTTACGCCCTTTTCCAAACGTTCAGAGACCAGTGAGATATCGAGGGGACGAACGACCGGAAAAAGAGACCGAGATAGTTCGGTATAAATCAATAACACGAATCGGGAACCATGATTCCAGACCTAAATGCCAATCTGTTCGTTTCTCCTCTCCGTTTGGTAGCATTTGTCACAAATGCTGCAAAAGTTGTTTCGCCTTTTTGTCTTTACGCGACGTCACCTCGCAGATGTATAGTTGATTCATAAAACCGACAGATGTAGATATTCGTGCCTTGTTAATTCGAGAGATGATTTATGAACTTGAAGCGTTACTTATCAATTAGTCAGCCATTTTTTTACTTCATCCAAACGATTTCTAGATCCAGTAACCAAGAAATTATCTTCATTTGAAATTACTTGAAAACAAAATACAACTCGTTTAATGAAGTACCAACAATAAGTATATTTCAAGTAAACGTGCACAGAAACTTTAGAAACATTAATCATCCCCCGAGTGACCATCTTCTTGTATAATCTTTTTCTATCGATGTGTCACTTTATCAACGTCTTGTGCACATTCTCATGAATTTCCCCTGATTCCCATTTGCTATAAATCGCATAAACGTCCACAGTTTAGCAACGGCTGACTACGTTCACGCGTGTTCACGCCGAAAGAAAAGTTCAACAATTCGCCATCAAAACCCGGGATTACACGGAAACAATTGTCGCGTATTATTGCAACTTAGGATTTGCAAATCCTTCCATCCGCTTTCGAGGTGGGAAGTGATTATTTTTTTCGTAAAAAGTCGACCCCGTAAATCCGAATGTTCCACGTTGAGGTAATGTCACCGAGTACTCGCGTGCATCGCCGAGGTCGAGTTATTTTACTTCTTTCGTGCGCTGGGCGGCGTCGGCGTCGGAACGCTTCGAAGCAATAAATCAGTTTTTCCACTCCAGACGTACGCCACCTCGCTGATGCTTCCTACCCGTCGTTGCGTTATCAGCCATGTTCTCGAGGGTGGGCTGGAAAAGAAATGCCTAAGAAGACGAGCGGAAAAACGAGGAGAAGGGTACGACATTATTCGCGCCGCTGTTCTTAAGCATTTCTCATGCCGTGTCTGCCTTTTCTTGAAACTTTCACGTTTCGTGTACCAATTAGACCCCTTTGGCGTTTGCCTGTCTTTGTTCTTGTTGCCAGATCCGTGGTTCCCGGCACTTTTATTAATGTTACTGTTATTCTTTGCTCCTCGTTAGTCGCCTCTTCCCCCGGCGGGGAGGGAGAGGTACGAATGCCATTACGTTGCAGTTCAAGTGTGGTCATTGAGAAATCTTCCTGAATTAATCTGTCAGCGGTCAGGTCCGTGACTAGCTTTCATTACCACTCGTAGTAATTCGTTTAACTCTAGCTGTTACAACGAAACTGACGTTAAATAAACCGAGATTATTTATTCAACTTATAGATAAGATTAAATTTTATGAAATGAAAAAGTCTGGACCGCAAAGAGTTAGAGGATGAAACAGAAAGAATTTAAGTTTGAAACAAATCGTAGGTATTTATAACCAATAAAACAATTATTCTCGACTAATATGTTCATCCCAATGTACTTAAATGTTGTTACATATTTGGGCCAATTAAAGTATCGAAAAGAATATCGCAACGCCTCGTAAGATCTTGGCACAATATCGAAACCTATGATAAGATATCTTCCATTAGGCAGGGCAGAACGAAGATAAAAGTGAATTGACTGCTGAATGAATGAACAGATCCAGGCAGATCCTCTCGTGCGTCAATAGGACAATCTGGATCTCTAGATGGTGGAGATATCTTGATAAAGGAAATGCTGCTTCGTGTGTTCCTTTCGAATAGAGGAGCGCTAGCAAAGGGAAAATCAGGGACGGGAATGGCTGTTCTCAGGTCCCTCAGACGCGAAGATGCGAATGCAGATAGAAGTACAAATGTCGTTTCTGAGTGTACGTGGCATTTTAAGTCTGTCACTCCAGGCATATCCGTGCTTCTCACTTGTGTTCCGCTGGCGAATAAAGTGCTACGCACGACAACGGAGCAGTGTGAACTTGTACGAGAAGTTAAGATTTAATTAGTCTTTGAGGAGAACAGAGATTTTCGACTTTTATGGGTTTAATGTAACGTGTATTATAGTCAAAGCGTCTGGCAATCATCGTATGCGATTTTGGTGAACTATTCTGTACAATATAAATAGTTTATGAACAATTTCTGACAACCGTAATGTTTAAGACGTTGCTAGCAATCGATACTATTATTCATTCATTAACTTTCCAGAGATTTTGAATTAAATAAAATAATTATCAAGGATTCACGGATAATATCACGGTATAAATAATTTATGCAATTGAGCATGATTCTATGTTTAACATTTTTCAATGAAACTGCATAGTGGCACCTGGAATTACAAAATAATTCTATCCGATAAATTAGGTATAAAAAGTATAGAGAGATATGGATCGGGTATAGAACCACCGTACTAGTTTCAGAAAGTTCGAGATCCGAAACATATCGACATCTCTCTAGCACGTTTCAATTTCATCGAGCACGTATGATGCGTGCACGTATGGAGTTGGAAATCGTGTACGCAAACACCATATCACGATAAAGGTGAGCCTGAAACGGATTTTAACGGAAGAGTGAAACTATCGCCAGAATGCATAATAAACTTATTGTTTGCCCACTCGATGTACAAACAGTTTCTTTCAGTACAAAACTATTTATTTATTGCACTTTTAAAATATTTAAAAGCAGCTGCGAACATATATTTAAAAATCTCAGTTCTGAGTTATGTATTTCTCTTGTTGATTTTCAAATTTTAAGTTCAAATTTGGAATCGGCGCTTTCAACAACTCCTGTACACCAAATTTCATCCAAATACAGTCAGTTTTTACATTTTGTCCTGCCATTTTCTTTTTATTCCACAAAATTAATATCCATTGAAAATGAAAAATATTTGACGACGTTATAGTCACCCCGAAAAATATGACAGAAATTCTATATATCTATCTGATATAAACAGTTATAACTTTAGCAATTTAAAATTTCTTCAAATATAATACAATAGAAATATTTTAAGAACCTTAAGTAACGAGAATACTACCGAAAATAAAATCTCTTTTTTAACCCGTAAAAAGAGAGTAGCCCCTGAAAATAGGAAAAAATGATTATTATACGTATTAAACATAAAGATGAAAGAATAAGAACATAGTATCGCACTGGGCAGATCCACCTGCAAAAGTTGAAGAAAATCCATGTTTGGGTAGCTCCTTACGGAGACCGAAGGAAGTCGGTACAGAACAGGGGCGCAATTAAAATGCCGATAAAAGCCACGTTTTATTTTGTTCACCCTCCCGATTCGGCGAAATGCGATTTATCTAGAACTTTGTTAAAAGTACTGCCCCCGCCCCGCGGCATCCCCCTTTGGCAGAAAACCAACACCAACGTGGACGCGTTGGTGAATAGTGGCGACGAAGGTCTCGGCGTAATATGCACTATGGAAAGTCTTTAAATAATCCGCTTACCTTGCGATTGTTGCCGAATCGTGTAGGAAGGGGATGAAGCGGAACGAGAGCGGATCGGGAAGACCATCGACGTTCCGATGGAAATCCAAAGTTTGTATAATTGCTACGGCGAAAGAAAATACGAGACGGTAGGGAAGGAGTAAGGCTGCGTAGAAAACAAATTAATTAGACCCGTTAAAGATTATATTCCGCGGGATATCTTGCTGTCTGGAGTTCGGGCTGGGGAACGCTCTGGAAGCTGTGTTATTACTATTCGCGGACGAGCAATTCGCCAAGGGGGGAAATGAAAGAAGCCAGATGATAATTTGCGAGAACCAATTATCGGAATATAACTAAAAGTTTAATTTCGATGGGTTATTTTTTATCCGTGTCGCCATGTAGAAACACAATTCTGAAACGAATATACTGGAATACAACTTCGGATGAACTGTGTTGTTGAAAGGTGTTGTTGTATGTTGTACATTAGTGGATTGCAACTCTTTAATTATTAAATTAAACTTGTATTTACATGTACAGGAAGTAGACAATATAATGTGATCCTTCCTGTGAAAAAAACATAAATTTGTGATTAGATAAATTTTGGAATTTAAAGTTCTGGCACTACTAAATTATTCTGCAACTTACTTTTATGAATTTAGCTTAGTTAGGAGCAACAAAAGGATATTAAGAGATAGAACTATATCTTTATTTCAAAGAGACAATATCTTACAATTGTAGTTGTAACATAAAGGAAACTATATAGACACTTCCAATGTTTACAGCTACTGAACGTGAGGGTAGTTCTGTGATGATGTTGATAGCCACATCATGGTACTCAGCTGGCATGATCATTACGCTGAATGTTCGTGTTACTGCTAACGAGTACCAGGAGATTGTAGATGATCAGATTTATGACATGGTTCACTACTGTTTCTCAACGATGATGCTATCCCTTAAGATCATGATGCAGCTATACAAATAGCCTGAAAGTTTGGTTTTGGTTTGAGGATCATCAAATTAAACGCCAACATTAACTCTCATAGTAATTTAATTTAACTATAACTGAACCACAATCAATTAAAATTGTGCCGAACCATTAAGAAATTGACTCCAACAAATTTATAACATCTATCAAAATTATATCATCTTCAAATTCTATCAAATATCAAATTTTAACATCTTCGTCGATCATAAGCATCTGCTTTATACTAAAAACAATAAAAATAGTATTTAATCACTATGAAATTGACTGAAATGAATTTTGATTCCAAGTTATTTGTTATTTATCAATATTATCCAATTTCAACATTTTCCTGTTCTGTCGTAGTCGTCTGATTAAAATACCATCAAACTACAATAAATCACCATTGATTTGGACCATCTTGGTATCGATTCGAACAGATTTTTAATCGTAAAGCATTACTGGGTCATGTGCCGTTAGTCAGCTGGTTTCATCATTGTAATTCGTGCCCTTTGTCTCTACAAACGTTAAACATTTTTGAAATCTGGAAATAGCTACAAAGGGACCTACAAAATTGAATCGAACATCGTTTGCATTTCAATAACGGCCCATACGCAAACATTCAATTTGCAATCGCGCTGCCCGCTTAAATTTGCATCTTTCTCGCATTGTTTCCAAAATATTGCTCATTGTCTGCAGATATTAATTCGGGAACCATGTGTCAGACTGCTACACAATTATGATTCATTCAACATTTCTCATGATCCACGATGCACAGAATGATTTATTACAATTTTCAGCTTATGTTCCATCATGGTTACAGCTCGACAATGTGTCGGCATTGGCGAACCGGTTATTCTAAAGCGATGACAACGTTTAGGCAGAGAAGACAAATCGTGTCACGCGAGAACAATAATCGCAATTATAGCTATCGTTGCGTCATGTTCACGGATCTGGTGCAAGTGGTACAGTCAAACAACAGTAATCGGAATCGACAAATATTCACGTTCGATGTGCACGGTATTCAGAGTGAATAGGTCACCGTGATCGACGAACTTCGAATTTGGAGCACGATGTCGCAAAAGACTTCTGCAGTATCAGTATTTTTAATTATTGTGTGAAATGAATCAAACCTTTTCAGGAGACATGGGCATGATACGTAACGCAAATTCCATATTATTAGTCATTTAAACACACTCCACTTAAAGACGTACTAAGGTCGAATGAAAACTCTAAACCTTATTCAGATCCTGGTAAAATCACAGCGACTATAAAAATTCAACGACGATACATTGATTATAATTCCATAGCGCTATAACTATAATCTTCTAATTACGATGGACGAAGCCAATATACCTTTTTTAAAAATTCTATCTGCATATCGTCCTCTAATCCCCCTCCCCTTCTCCCGAGGGATTAACGGAACTTAAAATATGGAATGCCAAACAGATTAAATCGCCGCGTGACTCGTAACGAGTGCCGGTCAGCGATAAAGTTACGTGTGACGAGCGACGTATCCATCCTAATAATATGGCCGACGAGGATTCATTCGGTACGTACGCACCTGCTACCCGTAAATCAATAGCAGATACCCACTGTCGCGTAATTTCTGCGCGTGCCAGCTTGTGTGCGTTAACCCTCTTCGCCCCCTGTTTAACCCCACATCGGCCATAGTCTGGCCTACGTGCCCCTTCGACGAGCCGCCCCCCCCCCTGCCACCGTGGCACCGTAAGATAAATTCTCTTTGGCACTAATAGGCGTTAAATATTGGTTATGTACCCCCGTAGTTCGGCAAACGTGGCCACGCGCACCGGAGCTCGCATAATTCGATAATCATATCGGCATGATCCGCTGGACGGACTCGCGGTTAAGCGATCCAGCGTAGACCAGCTTCCACGAGTGAACAGCTTATCGAGTGTGCTCGAAATCCGAGAATAGGGCTATTTATTATGTGTAGAGATTAATCCCGTGATTTTCCAAAGCAAATTAACTATTCATTCATAAACAAAACGCACGATGTTTAATCCTTTGCACGCCAGAGGCGACATTCTTTGCTGAGGTCTACCGATCTATGGAAAAGCCGAAAATTTATTCGAGATGAAAACGATCATGCAACAATCAGAAATCAACAAAATATATTAGATAAAAATGAAGTTAGATGGGTGGCCACAAGAGACCCACGCGTTTTCGCGAGATCTATGTCGACCGAAGGATCCGCAAAGACTGAATCCTCGCCCATCAGAGACCTGTGAATAATATACCATTTATTATAGCATTTATTCTTATATCTAAATATCTTATTACAAGTTCGCAGCCATCAGCTCGCTATTACTCGCAACGAACGATTGTATAGAATCATTACTTTCTTTTCTGATAGAACTGTGCATCCGCGTAGTTAGGAGCCTGAAATTACGGGGTGAAAAAAGAACCGAGGAACATACCGAAACTGCATTAGGCGAACAAGGGTCATTTCGGCTGTCAGCATTAGAGATGGAGTGTCCTAGCGATAATTCATGTGATAGCAATCCAACGACAATTGATCCAGCTCCGGCGGTGAAGTCCATGAATAAGTTACTGTCGTTTGAACGAGAATTTGCATTAACACGTGAAACTTTAAGATCCGGGAAAGAAACGATCGAGAAGTTAGGCCTATCCTTAATAGCTATAATAAGAACTATAATAATTAAATAGCTATAATAGCTATAATAACAAAATTTCTGAAAATAAATTCCAATTCTTCATTGAGTTATGAATTTATTTTTCTTTTACTTCCTATCAATGTAACGTAGCGTGCATATGTTCCCTCGGCACGATGAAGTCCATACATTTTTCGAATTTTTACGAATACAACTTTCATGCGAAATTTATAAAACGAGAATTTGTACAGAGTTTTCGTGTTCCCCGAGAGCAATTTCATGGCACGAAGAATATTTATTGAGTGAAGCCGATCTCTCTTGATTAGAGTAAAGGAAAAACAAGGTCAGTGCGGTTGTTCCTTTTGAAGATGAATATTCATTTGCACGATGTATTTTTTAAATGTATATTTTACACACATTTCGAACCAGTAAAAGGATACCTTCAAGCTGCCCTAATTTTATATGGACTACACCGTATTTCAATTTTATCAAAATCTCTCTGACACTGAGTGATAAAATTTATCGGTTTGTAGTGGTGTGACCCATATAATATAAATCAGTTGAAAGCGCGATATAAATAGATAGCTTGAAATATACACATTGTATGTCCACTTTTGATTAAATTTACCTTTTTTTATGCTACAAATAGCTGTTGGGTGTTTCTTTGTCCTGTATAAATATATAAATATCATATTTTCATCTGATGCATACATTTATTACGATAAATATTTATATTTATTATGTATACCAGATACAGTATTCATTAAAAGTAAAAACAATATGATTTAGATAATATTCACCATTTATTGGATAATACATATAAATATAATATTTCATGTAAAGATATCAAACAATTTAATATTGCCCAATCTTGAAAATCTCCAAATATACTTGGAAGATACATCCTTTGACAATTATTTCACGCCAAAGACCCGGATTTGACCTACTGCAAGTTCCAATACAATGTTTCAAAATTATATAATTTCAGTCATATCATATTCCTTTGATTAAAATATTATACATATTAAATAGCGATCGATTCTGCTTGATACCTGCAATACCCATATCCGATACTGTTTGATATCAGATTAGCATTTAATGGGTCGTTATCGATGAGATTGATCCAGGATTATTCCCATGAGGCAACCCCATAGGCAACTGGTCTCTCACCAAATTATCATTTTTTCAAGCATTCAAACCATTCGCATCGAACGATTATAAACTAATACAACTAAGGAAAAGTCACATCAAACAAACTGTATACAAAATTTTCATTTTTATTTCAGTCGTACCACTCACCGGTTAACATAATTTTCGAACAAGTCGATCGTTTCATATCTTCCGCAGAGTCTTACACACGGACCATACAATAATCGTGGTTTATCAATATATAGTCTTGAACGGGAGGAAATATCGAATCTAATACAGGCATACAAACGTCAAAGAGGAAATTTTCTTTCATGTCTGCTCGATCGTGATTTCAATGCTTTCGAGCAGAATTTTTCAAATTAAAAGGAGGGAGCAATTCAGCCTAGTTTACCGTTTGGTCCATTCAGGCAGTATAAGCTAAAAGCTTGTATAAAAGGGAACAGTTCACCACAACTCAAAGAACTCCACGAAAAGTTGTATTTGCTCACCGTGACTGAAAGTGCTTGGGCATCTTCCCGATAGCGTCTCTTCTATTTCAATGAATTCATTCATTTAACAATGTTCGTTAAAACTAACAATACATCATCGAGCGCCTATTATATAATTATCATTCCGAGACAATAAAGAATGTTTAATTCATTTAAACAGACTTCTTATGCAAAATGAGTTCGTTATGTGAAATGTAAATGTTAAGGGTCACCAACGGTTCTGTAATTTAAACACAAAATTATTAGTAATAAAATATACAGAATATAAATATACATATAATATTACTAATAAATAATATAGAATATAATAAATATTTTTAAATAGCTTTAATAAGATTTAATATTTTTAACGGTACAAGTACAGCAGAGATTCGAAGTAATTAAACACTTTACGCTCGTTCCAAATCGACGTTTAGGAATGCTCGCTTTTAATTATTTTTCTACATCGTTCGATTCAACGATGGAGTGCTGAATGTATTTGTGGAATCTGGGCCTGCACTAGATGCGTGTGGCGACGTGATTTATTCGAAAGTATATCACATCGACGTTGCGTCAGTCTAAAGCTTTGAAACAGCACGAGTCCTTTGAAAACGCAGCAGGCACGATCGTGGGCCTGTCAACAAAATTTTCTACCAGAATTTCGTCCCCCTTGTTGCTTTTCAGGGATCTGTTCACTCGACGAATTGATCACGATATATTGAAATTTGATGACTAGGTTATTTCTGTTTGCGATCCTCGCATCATGTTTCCGCATCCGGGGAATTTCCAGCGAATTTTTTATGGACTACAATACATATACTCTTGAGTAATGCACTAACTCCTTTACACACGATTTTATTCATGAAACAGCGTTTTTCGATTGCAGAGGCATCTGCAAAGCGTACGCGGACGAGTTTTCGTTTTTCATACAATTTTATCGATCGGTCGTTCGTATTTTTGGCAATTTCAAAAATCACGCGACAATACGGCAATCGCGGAGTGCGTGCAGTGCACGCTTTTTACATTTTTCTCGACACGACTCAACAATTATAATTGTGTTTCTATTAAAAGATAAAAGTCCAGAATCTTGTCAAGCAAAATGAATATATTTGTTATATTACGATATGATTTGGTACTCTGACAAAATAATTTTATCCAGGAAAAGGAAGAACTTTTATTGATAATAGTACAATTATAATTGTTCAAGGAAAACAGCCGTTCCTTTCTTGATAATCTGTGAGACGTCGCGATAAAAATACATCAATTTAATTATTACTAAATTTAGACTTATTTCAATAATATAGAAACGAAAGAATCAATTATTCCCTGTACAATATCAATAGATTCTTCAGGTCTTGAGTGCATACACAAGATGTACATGTCACGTGTACAACGATTACTCGATTGCATCGTTCAACTTATACATCCATAAATGGGATATACCGAACCCTTTTACGTCGACTGAAAGATTAATCTGAGAGAATCCGAGATATTGGAAAAGCAGAGAGGTTTAATGATATCGCAGGCATCTTCGTGATTCCCACAATTACGGGTGAAATTTTCTAGATTAACGACGCGAGGGATGCTCACCCCCCCCCCTGGTGTATCATTAAAACTCATTCAAAGTCTAAGAAGAACAGGGACAGAGGGAAAGGTAATTCCAGAACTAAACTTCCGAAAGCTGGGTTTGCATTTAGCATCGGCGATGTTATTTATGCCGTGCCGGATTGAATGATTCCGTTGGCCTGGATACAAAAATTACAGGAGAGCTTTCACAGCCGCGAATGCGCTGGCTTGTTGCATTAATTTGCATAAAGGATGCAAACTTTTTTGCCAATAAGTGCTCTAAGTATAAAAATTCGCGAAATATTTCGCTCACACGCGTACTCTGAGTATTCGGGTCATTTCTCTGGGAGATATGCTTATCCAGCACGGTAAACGGAATATTAAATAACAGCTCTGTGTAAATGGAAAATATTTGCAACAGTTAAAAAATAATTCCGGCTTTTATGGAATATTTCCTTGATCGTGCGTACCGTGTTACCCAAAATTGCTTTATGAAATATTCAACGACATAAATTCAATAAAGCAGTACACATTAACAGGGGACAATTCGAAATACTGTCGTATCATTATTTATACTCGTTTACCAATTCCTCTGATCGCAGTAAATGCTATTTTAATTAACACAATTACGTGCCACTTCCACTATTGGTGTATACTTTTCTATGTAAATTGACTTGTGCAAAGATAGACTTGATATTGTACATTATTAGAAGAGGGGACGAGTTGCAATACATAATCTTATTACGAATATAGTATCCTCTTTTAATCATTGCAATAATTTGTTTAAAATTAATATAAATTTTTTAGTAGTACTTCTAATTAAGCAGATTTACGATACGGTTCGTGATGTATACTTCTTTCATGAAAAGAATAATTAAGAACTTCAAATCCCGTTTGCTATGTCATGTTGTTTAATATGATTAGAGTAGGCGATTAGTTAAATGAAGTAATTTTTATAACAAGAATGAATCACTTTGAAATGTAGCTGCGATGTAAGTTGAAAATATCGAAAGTTTTTTTCTTACAGTTCTGGTATGGAAATTATCCCATGGTATATTATTGGCTGGTATGGAAATTATTTTATTTTGGAACACAATGGTGGGAACAAATATTTTTCTTGCTCCATGTAACACAAAGTCATTCATTACACATTTTTTTACGACCTCTCATAACCAGCCTGGCGCGAATATTTCACATTCATCTCCGTAATGCTTCATATTCATCATATTACGTGCTGCCACGTAATAACATACATAATAAGTATACATAGATCTATGCCAACAGCAAATAAATTACCGACATCGCGGCTAATAATTAAATCTGCCGAAATCCCATTTGGCATCAAACATTACCCTCGTATCAATTACAAATATAACAAATTAACTTAATAAAATATAATGTATATATATATTCTTCAGAGTTTTAATCATTAATATTAAAATTGATCGATGCTTTTATTCTAATTCGTTCATTCATTAAAAGCAACTTGGGCATAAAAGCATACACTTTGCAGAGAACATTATTTCAGGAGTATCATTTAGGAACACTTTGGATTGAACTAAACTACTTTTTACTGAAAGCAAAGTAACGATACCCTGTCTTAACCACACCAGTCAACAAAACAATCTCTACTCTCGGTAAATACCCCATCGTTCGCTCCCAAATGACGAAACTGCTAGATTCACGAACAAACCCTACCATAAAACAATCTCTGATAAGTTTATTCCCCGTCTAGCGTCCATTCTTACGACGCAAGTGATTCCTGGGAACCGTTTTGACGCTACCTTGGCCATTACAAAATCAGGAAGACGATACTACGTCGAACCCTCTCTGTCGAGACGGTACAACTTTTCTGATAAACACCCGACGACCCTTTCTTCCATGTCCAACCACCACTGGAGGCATCTCGTTTAGTTGGCCTCGTTACCACTCCAGATGCATAAATTAGAGGAGGTGCGGACGAAGAAAGACGCCTCCCCTCCGCGCCGACAAGGGAACGGCAACCACCTTGCCTTTTCTGCCCCGACATTCATTAGGTAACTTGTAGAGACGCGACCGCGGTGTACCCTTTCCAGATACGCTCGACCCTACGCTTATGAAGTAATTTCACCTTCTTGAGGGTGGAAAGTTCCGCAGCCGGTAATAAACTTACGTTAGAGCGACGGTCCTCAGTCGTCGGCGTAGACGTCGGTGAAAATCGACGACAAATCATCGAGGAGAGGAGGTGGCGGTGGCGATGAACGAAACGAAACCCGCCGTTTGCGTGCACTCGGAATTCTATTCGATGAATAATAGCATAGATAGGGGGTAAAGTCGCGAGGAACGCCTAAATGTTTCTCAACTTAACAACAAAATTGTCGTAGACTTTAAGATACATTTAAATATTCTGCAGAAGAAAAGGTCTGGATTTTCATATCCCAAAGAGGAACTCATCTCGGAGCAATTTGACTGTCTGTTTCGAGCACGCTCGTTACCTCCAGACCTTCGAGAAAGTATATTTCCACAAAACACGGTCGTTACACAGGGATTCCGTAACAAACGAGTCGCTTTCGTTTCGCGTAAATAGCGGAGGCGGAAAAAAGGGTTCCGAGCCAGTAGCTCGAATCAAACCGATACGAGGTCGTAGTGAGTCGATGGTCCCGCTAATCGTATTGTTCGAATTCACGCGTTCCACGGTGTGGCACGCGCAAATTCACGATCACGGCACGGCATTATTACGAGTTTCGCGATCGTGACACGCCGCTATGTACTGCCGATCCGCTCATTACGTTTCATTTGTCCGGGTCCGTGAGCGCCATTTATGCACGCCAGGCATCATTAACCCTTTTAGCGACGGATGAGCGAGTTATCGATCGTTCGTAACGTACGCACATCCCTGCGCTACTGGATAATACCGGGGTATCCAGGTGTACTCGAACGACGGGACATCAGTTGCGCCAACATCCTTGAAAAAATTGTCATAAGTGCCTCTCGATGAATAGCAGAAAGACTGCCTACTTTCCGTGATTGGTGAACAGTTTTCCTATCGCGAACACGAAAGAGACGTTCTATTAGGTCGTTCAATAAGTTTATTTATCACTGGTGTAAAATATTTTAAAAGCTCATCTGTACTCGATGTATCAGCTATTTAACGAAAGCATTTATTATTATACATAGTGTCAGAGGTGTATCTGTCTACTTTAAGACGAATTCTTTACTGGCAGTACTATGGTATGGACATTAATTATACGTACAGTTTAACATTCTTGGCATTACTGTTATACTAATCCATATTGAGATTCTTAATAGACATCAAGTATGTATAAATAAGTACTTGCGGTGATATTGAGATCGACCTGCCATCTAACACCTTGACTGCAAGGTTGCATAGCACTTATCGATGAAGTTATAGAGAACCGATAAATGCAGAGATGTCCAATAATATAGACCTGACATTTGATGAAACTTTCTATGGAAACTTTCAAATTAATAGTTTTAAACCTCCCTTTCCTTCCTCGTCTTACGTCTTAACATTATCGATTTAGAATGAAGTGAGATAGTAGCACTTTTAGGAATTAATTGTAAGACAAATAGCTTCAAGAACTTTTTAACATTCTTCGCATCCTGGTAATCTTAGAAAGTACCCTGACAATACGTTCCATCCATTCTTTCAACGCCATGTTTAATAAATTAGAAAATTTTAGCAATGCGATGATAAATGAACCTGGAATATTTAATCAAGAAGTAATGGCTACCCTTGCATTTTGCACAAATTTTTCAAGTCCTGTCTGTTCTCGCAATCTACTTTAATGTCATGTAATTTAATAGGAAAGTAATGAAAAAAAAGACCGAAATTTAATTTTTTTTCTGTTTTATGATTTGGAATCATATCAAGAGAAGGAAGACAGAAAATGGGATTATGTTACTAGGGATTTATTCAATCGGGTATACCAAAGCTTTGTATGTAGTTAAACTTTATAAAGTTCCATAAATTCATGTGCAATACAAAAGATTTATTATGCCTCATGTATTTTACGTCGAAAATTAAATTTCCATGAATTTTCCATTATTTTATATAGATCATACAATGGAAATTGCCGGACAAAAGAAATACAATGAAAATAATGAAGATGAATTAAAAAATACAATGAAAAATACAATGAAAAATTTGTTTGACTTTCTCATTTAGTTTTGCAAAGCATTTACAATGTACAATCAATTTGTTGTCATATTTTCAAGAAATCAGGTTTATAATTTTCAAATTATTTTCACAATTTATAACCATTAAATTAGTCCTCTCATGATTTCCATCTTTACAAATTTCTCTACGTCTCGATTTATATTAATTATCATTTTTAAGCAATTCACTTCAGAAATTAGACAAAGTAACCAGTAAAGAACGTCAATCATTTAAACCAACCTCGCGAATGACAGTCGTTGTAATATTAAAGTTTTGCAAAATAATTTTTTGATAGATCGAACAGACTCGTATTAACTGTCAATCCGTGAATGTCACGCTATTGTTTTGGCTCGAAAGCATAGATAAAACCGCCGCGGCTGGAAACTTTCAGTCCCAGGAGCTTTCCGACGGGATGGATCACCTGATTTCAGACCTAACTCTGGTCATCATTGCATACTCTGCTCCCAGCTCTCCTCCCGCTAACATAGCACCAGCCGACCACAACTGACCCCACTGTTGATCAGTGGTGAGCATTGTTGAACACTGATAATCCAGCAGCTGCCCTTTCGAGTATATATTTATACTCGAGTTATATATTTACTTAATTAAAGTGCTTGGTTCTATTGCTATTTTAAATAGTTTTTCGACTTTTTAGCTATATCTTTGTATGTCTCGGGTCTCGGGGGGTGTCACAAGAAATTCCACACTGCGTAACTTCACATGTTAATGATTTATTAACTTATTTTCACATACAATAGTATTATGCGTGAACGATCAAACATTGTATAAACAAAATTTACAAAATAAAGTATAAGTCTTTACAGCTAAAAGCTACTAGTAGTAGTGGATCACATAGCTTCATACTTTTTCTCGGTTATGCAAATATTGCCGCACCGAGCCTATCCCATTTTTTTTTTGTTTACTTTATGCTCTATCTTTCATATATATATACATATAAATTTATATTTAAATTTATATATATATATATTTATATTTGCATTTATATTCATATTTATAATCATATTTATAGTCGTATATATAATACATAATAATATTATATTATACGGCTTATATAATATAATATATTATATACATATATAAATATTATGCCAAATATTAAATAAGCTAGCTTTCCTAGTTTTTGTCCTAGCACGGAATTTTGGGGATCGTGAAGAGTGGGGGAGGGGTGTGGGTGGTGGGCGTAAAAGGTGTCTGCGAGTGGATAGTATTTGTATGCATATGTGGATGTGTGTTCTTTTTTCATAGTACAGACGTATATTACACTCATTTAGATTTAACGATTTTCTATCTTGTAAATATAAAATTATCATCTCTTATTGTAATACCACTGACAATTGATATAGTAATATGTATAGCTATTATCTGCATTAATATTCATATTGTACACCAAGAAGTGCATTCGTCGCTGTTTCCTAAATTTGTTGACTCGGTAAATTGTGATCACGGTTAAATTGTTTGTCCTACGGAGTTAATCAGTTTTTCTTTTTTGGTGCCTCCTTAAACTATATTCGTTCCCCGAAATTTGCATTTTCGTCAGATTTTAACATCTTACTTCTCGTTCTTTCCCTTTCAATCTATGTTTTTATCTGAGTAACTCTTTCACACATATTTTCTCTCTCTCTCTCTCTCTCTCTCTCTCTCTCTCTCTCTCTCTCTCTCT